>NC_134696.1:17776972-18076972 GCF_050947455.1 Rhinoderma darwinii | reverse complement strand
TAGTAGTTATGTTCTTGTACATAGGAGGCAGTATTATAGTAGTTATATTCTTGTATATAGGGGGCAGTATTATAGTAGTTATATTCTTATATATAGGGAGCAGTATTACAGTAGTTATATTCTTGTATATAGGAGCAGTGTAATAGTAGTTATATTCTTGAATATAGGGACAGCATTATAGTAGTTATATTCTTATATATAATGGCAGTATTATAGTAGTTATATTCTTGTACATAGGGAGCAGTATTATAGTAGTTATATTCTTGTATATACAGGGCAGTATTATAGTAGTTATATTCTTGTATATAGGGAGCAGTATTATAGTAGTTATATACTTGTATATATAGTTGCAGTATTATAGTAGTTATATTCTTGTATATAGGGGGCAGTATTATAGTAGTTATATTCTTCTATATAGGGGGCAGTATAATAGTAGTTATATTCTTGTATATAAGAGGCAGTATTATATTAGTTATATTCTTCTATATAGGGGGCAGTGTTAGGGCATGACCAGACGTGGCGGAACTGCTCTGGAATTCCGCTGCGGACAGTCCGCAGCGTACACGTTTACCTTGTAATAGTAGTTATATTCTTGTATATAGGGACAGCATTATAGTAGTTATATTCTTATATATAATGGCAGTATTATAGTAGTTATATTCTTGTACATAGGGAGCAGTATTATAGTAGTTATATTCTTGTATATACAGGGCAGTATTATAGTAGTTATATTCTTGTATATAGGGAGCAGTATTATAGTAGTTATATACTTGTATATATAGTTGCAGTATTATAGTAGTTATATTCTTGTATATAGGGGCAGTATTATAGTAGTTATATTCTTGTCCATAGGAGAGGATAGACGTGTGCTTGTGAGCTCCCTGTTAGGACTATGCATGGCTTCTGACCCAGGTGGAGGGGAGGGGTCCTGGGCTGATGATCCTGGGAAAGCCCAGAGTCTGGAGTTTGACCTGCAGCATGGAGATGGTGGAGGTGATGATCTGGAAATGGTGGCTGGTGAGTCAACTGAATCTCATGATGTTGGTGAATTGTGCACAAAAATGACAAAGAAAAATATCTTTAAAATGGAAATGCAAGTTCGCAAATTGAGAACTGAAATTAACCAAGAGACTGATCCAAAGGCAAAGCTGATGAAATGTGAGTGTCTGGATGTTTGCACACGTGAGCTGGTTATATTGAAGGAGAAATTGCAGAAAGAATCATGCACAGTACCCAAAATAAAGAACTGGGCAATTGAGAACAAAAGGGAGACTAGAGCCCAAACTGTGAAGAGAAAAAATATCATTGCAAAAAAAGACACTGACTATAAGACTGTGTATAATATTGTGGAGCAGGGAAACCCTGGAAGATATGAGTGTGCGGTGGCTGGAGGATCACATCTCTCATCATGTGTGGGGTCTGTGCAATCAGCCAACACAAATGCTGCTAAAGCTGCAGAGAAATGTGTGCCAGCTGACGAGGGGTTAACTGCAGTAGACTCTATGTGCAGTACTGATGAAGTGAATGCGAGTGGCACTCCTGGGAGTGAGCAAGAAAGTGCCTCATGTCCTGATATTATAAGTGAGACCTCGCTCAGCGCGGTGATTGACAGTCTGATATCGGATGAACCAGTGGCACAGGCTGAGGCGGACATTGCAGACCCTGTTCTGGAGGTTCAGCCGTCCGCAGTGTCAGTGAATGGAGTGCAGGTTACACAGCGATCAGGAGCAGACACAGGAGGATCTGCAGTACAATCAGCTGAGGAGAGGTCCAGTCCTGACCCACCTGCTGACAGACCTCAGTACAGGAGACTGTTCTCCAGCGTCACAAGACCGACTAACCCCCCACCTCAGAGGAGGAACGCGGTCAGAATCAGGTACTCAGGACCAGAGGAAAACCTCCCCTCCAGACTCTACATTGGGAAAGTTTTGTTGAAAGAGTTTATGAAGTTTAAAGCTTCTGAGGTGTTCGCTCTGATCCACGTTCCCTCCAGCAGGAATTATGACATCAGTTTCAAGCTGCAATATAGTCTAGACTTATTCTGGAGTATTTATAACGATACAAAGGAGCACGCGATGTGGGAGCATCTACATGTCATCCAGCTGACTAAACCCCAGGTAGTCACCGCCACCGTCCTGTTCCAGTCTGAGGTGGTGGCCCTGGCAGATTTGCAGCACTGGTTGAGCAGATATTGTGAGGTGAAGAGACTGCCAACAAAGATCTATGATGAGGAGGAGATCTGGAATGGAGGATATTCTGTCAAGATCCAGCTGGTTCAGGAGAATGGAGTGACCAGACATCTGCCGCACTCCTTCTACCTGGGCTCGGAGAGAGGCGTATGTTACTACCCTGGTCAACCGCGACTGTGCCATAGATGTGGGGGCAGACACCTGGCATTCAACTGTTCCCGTATTAAGTGCTCACTATGTGGTCAGTTTGGGCATGTGAAGGATGATTGTACAGGACCTGTCATCTGTAACCTGTGCTTAGGACCTGGACATACATTCCGGGAGTGTCCGCATGCAGAACATAATAAGGAGGAGACCTTTAAAGAAGCCATGGAGGAAGAGCAGGAGGATGTCTCCATATGTGTAGATATGACCCCAGAACCTGGAAGTCCCAGCGAGGATGTGAGCCAAAGTACCAGAGATCGTGCTCCAGAGACGAATGTCCCATCTGTGGATGCTGCACAAGTGTCACCAGCCACTGAAAATAGAGGTCATGCTAAAAGTAAAATATCCAGTCACTCTGTCACCAAAACATCTAAACATCTGCCCAACACCAGTAAGGAACCAGCTGATCCAGCCGCAGCGACCAGTAAAAAACCAGCGGGGCCAGCCGCAGCGACCAGTAAGAAACCAGCTGATCCAGCCGCAGCGACTAGAAAAAAACCAGCTGATCCAGCCGCAGCGACCAGTATCGATGAGGAGGGATTTCAGACGGTTAAAAGGAGAAGTAAAATAGATGATTCTTCTAGGAAAAAAATCACTGCTGCAAAGAAATCACCGGAGTCTCCAGTGCTGGCGATAACTGGGGGACGTTACTGTGCGCTGGGAGAAGATGACCAGGAAGAAGAAGCAGAGATGGAGCAAGTCTCCTCACACATCCCAGATGACGAACCTCAGGATGAAGATGCTGACCCCCCAATGTCCACCAAAAGATGGGGTGTTACAGGACATAGCAGTGGAAGAAGAAAAAAAAGTAGGAAAGACATGTAACCAGGATGATGCTGAAAATCACCTCCATCAATGTGAACAGTGTGAAGAATAGGAGCAGGCGGCGGGCGATATTCCAGCGTCTGTCTGACAACAAAACCAATGTCATCTTTATACAAGAGACTTATCTACAGAGTAATGTCCCTGCTGTGTCCCTGTCCCTGCAGTCACCACATCTATTGGGACAGTGAAAATCTCAGTTGCTGTATAGAGACTTCTAGCCCGAACTCCGTTTATATCATAGAGGTTCACTATATGCCAAAAATGTGGTGACCGTGTCCCATCTGTGGTGTGCGCGATGCTGCCCGGTCACCAATAAAGAAGAACTCTCCTGTAATACGGTCTAGAATAATATCATGAAAAATAGTTGAAACAATCTATACTGGCGCAATATTCATATATTATGGTTTGTTTAATGATTGTGATGTTATTGAGAGACATACGTTTATTTTCTTTATCTGTTATGAGTGTATTGCAAAGGTATTGTAATAATTTGTTGCAAGTTTTCAAATAAAAAAGATAATTATAGTAGTTATATTCTTCTATATAGGGAGCAGTATTATAGTAGTTATATACTTGTATATATAGTTGCAGTATTATAGTAGTTATATTCTTGTATATAGGGGGCAGTATTATAGTAGTTATATACTTCTATATAGGGGGCAGTATAATAGTAGTTATATTCTTGTATATAAGAGGCAGTATTATATTAGTTATATTCTTGTATATAGGGGGCAGTGTTAGGGCATGACCAGACGTGGCGGAACTGCTCTGGAATTCCGCTGCGGACAGTCCGCAGTGTACACGTTTCTCCATTGCCTTCCACAGCTTTGTGGTTGGGTTCGTTTACATGTTGCGGACAATTCCGCTGCGGAGCATAGGCTGCGGTGCGGAATTTGGTGTCCGCAGCATACAATGGTTGTTGCGGACGTGTGGCGGACTGGTTGCGGACTCATTGCGGAATTTCTCCATTGACTTCAATGGAGAGTCAAAATTCCGCAATGAAGTCTGCAGATGTTATGTGTGTTGCGTTGCGTATTGGTTTTACTAACATGACATTTCTTCATTCTGGCTGGACCTATGTATTTCTAGGTCTACAGCCAGACTGAGGAAGTCAATGGGGCTCCCGTAATTACGGGTGACTAACGTGTCTGCACCCATAATTACGGGAGCGTTGCTAGGCGACGTCAGTAAATAGTCACTGTCCAGGGTGCTGAAAGAGTTAAATGATCAGCAGTAACTGTTTCAGTACAGTGGACAGTGACTTCCGATCACAATATACATCAACCTGTAAAAAAAATAGAAGTTCCTACTTACCGAGAACTCCCTGCTTCTTCCTCCAGGATGACGTTTCTGTCCAAGTGACGGCTGCAGTCAATCACAGGCCAATCACAGGCTGCAGCCAATCACAGGCCAATCACAGGCTGTAGCCAATCACAGGCTGCAGCGGTCACATGGACTGCCGCGTCATCCAGGGAGGTCGGGCTGGATGTCAAGAGAGGGATGCATCACCAAGACAACGGCCGGGTAAGTATGAATTTCTGTTACTTTTACTAGGGAAAGGGATGTCCCTTCTGTCTATCCTGCACTGATAGAGAGAAGGAAAAGTACTTTCCCCTCAATACGCAACGGCTAGTCTGCAGCAATTTAATGCCCATTTTAGGCAAAGCCGCAACAGAATCTGAAATGCAGATTCTGTGCGGCATTGATGCGGACAGTGGCGGAAGAACTCCGCCACGTCTGGGCATGCCCTTATAGTAGTTATATTCTTGTATATAGGCATATGTGTATAAGCAAGACGTATCCGCAGCACACATGACATGTGCATGACAGCTGCGGACTTCATTGCGGAACTTTGAATCTCCATTGAAGTCAATGGAGAAATTCCGCCATGAGTCCGCAACCAGTCCGCCACTGCTCCGCAACAGACAGAGCATCCGCAGCACACATGACAAGAACATGTATATAAGGAGCAGTATTATAGTAGTTATATTCTTGTATATAGGGGCAGTATTATAGTAGTTATATTCTTGTATATAGGGGCAGTATTATAGTAGTTATATTCTTGTGTATAGGGGGCAGTATTATAGTAGATATATTCTTGTGTATAGGGGCAGTATTATAGTAGTTATATTCTTGTATATAGGGGCAGTATTATAGTAGTTATATTCTTGTATATAGGGGCAGTATTATAGTAGTTATATTATTGTATATAGGAGCAGTATTATAGTAGTTATATTCTTGTATATAGGGGCCGTATTATAGTAGTTATATTCTTGCATATAGGGGCAGTATTATAGTAGTTATATTCTTGTATATAGGGGGCAGTATTATAGTAGTTATATTCTTGTATATTTGGGGCAGCATTATAGTAGTTATATTCTTGTAGGGGCAGTATTATAGTAGTTATATTCTTGTACCTAGGGGGCAGTATTATAGTAGTTATATTATTGTATATAGGAGCAGTATTATAGTAGTTCCATTCTTGTATATAGGGGGCAGTATTATAGTAGTTATATTCATGTTCCTAGGGGGCAGTATTATAGTAGTTATAGTCTTGTATATAGGGGCAGTATTATAGTAGTTATATTCTTGTATATAGGGGCAGTATTATAGTAGAAATATTCTTGTATATAGGACAAGTATTATAGTAGTTATATTCTTGTATATAGGGGCAGTATTATAGTAGTTATAGTCTTGTATATAGGAGCAGTATTATAGTAGTTATATTCTTGTATATAGGGGCAGTATTATAGTAGTTATATTCTTGTATATAGGGGCAGTATTATAGTAGTTATATTCTTGTATATAGGGGCAGTATTATAGTAGTTATTTTCTTATACATAGGAGGCAGTATTATAGTAGTTATATTCTTGTATATAGGGGGCAGTATTATAGTAGTTATATTCTTGTATATAGGAGCAGTGTAATAGTAGTTATATTCTTGTATATAGGGACAGCATTATAGTAGTTATATTCTTGTATATAGGGAGCAGTATTACAGTAGTTATATTCTTGTATATAGGAGCAGTGTAATAGTAGTTATATTCTTGTATATAGGGACAGCATTATAGTAGTTATCTTCTTATATATAATGGCAGTATTATAGTAGTTATATTCTTGTATATAGGAGCAGTATTATAGTAGTTATATTCTTGTACATAGGGGGCAGTATTATAGTAGTTATATTCTTGTACATAGGGGGCAGTATTATAGCAGTTATATTCTTGTACATAGGGGGCAGTATTATAGTAGTTATATTCTTGTATATAGGAGGCAGTATTATAGTAGTTATATTCTTGTATGTAGGGGGCAGTATTGTAGTAGTTATATTCTTGTATGTAGGGGGCAGTATTATAGTAGTTATATTCTTGTATATAGGGGGCAGTATTATAGTAGTTATATTCTTGTATATAGAAGCAGTATTATAGTAGTTATATTCTTGTACATAGGGGGCAGTATTATAGTAGTTATATTCTTGTATATAGGGGCAGTATTATAGTAGTTATATTCTTGTACATAGGGGGCAGTTATATGGTAGTTATATTCTTGTACGTAGGAGGCAGTATTATAGTAGAAAAAGACATTGCTTTTAAGTTATTGGTTTAGGTGTTTTAGCTCTCTACATGAGGCATCAGAATACACAAATTTGAGGAATTTCCTACTTGGAGCAGAAATACTTGGACTCTACCAGATTCACAATAGAGCAAATATTTATTTTACTTTTAATAACAGTAGAACATTTCTCTGAGGGTGTCTCTAGGGTCATTTACCACACAGAGACACTATAAGAGGGGTTTTTAGTAGAATTGTGGAAATAGTGTATTATCTTACCAAGTAGATGAAAAATATTATTGAATCTGATCAAAAGCAGTAGGTATACACTACTATCAAACCCACCTACAATGTAATGTCTATGAAGTCTACTGTCAGGGGCAACATATATTAGATCCCCTGAGAATAGCAATGATCAAGGTGTCCAACAGCCAGTTATTTAGCTTTTGATCGAAGTAACTCCAAACCAACTTTAACATGCAGGTTTGGCTCTTGAGGATGGAGGGGAGAGTGACTGCAAAACATCAATGTGTCACTCATCCTAAAATAAAACAGTGAGGTTCTGTTTAAACGCTGTGATGCTGTGATGGATCTATCGTCCGATTGGTCCAAACGGTCCCATTAACTTTAACAAAGCACGTTGGTATTCTGTTGGGTTTGCAATCATTTTTGACGCAAATAATGGTGCAGCATGCTGTGCTATACTTGCTGTCAATGATAATAACCAATACAAGTGGTAACAAAGGCTAAAAAATGGGCGTCTGAAAAAAGTCAACCTCTATGATTTGAAGGTCGTCAGATATCTGAAGTCTTTGGGTAGCGGCCCATACACATACAATAGCTGACTCTTCCAAGATGTAGATGAAGATGCAGCCCTCTATAGACAGTTGATTTCCATTCACTTCTATGTGTATGGTGCAAATAGCCATTTAGCTGTAGCATTAGATGGACCTACGCTCTCGGTTATTGTCTAGCCCAGTGCTACTCAAACTAGGTTGGCCCCACTGGTGACGCTCCCTACATTTATTGAGGAGCCGCTCATCATTTCCTGCAGAAGACCTTCTCTAGCTGAACCAATTTATGGTTTTGTACATATTTTAATCTTATACTGGGTTCAAAAACCAAATGCGATAACTTGAGATGCATTTTTAAGTTTGGCATGGACCTCGACCACTAGTAAGGTCCACACATCATGATTGTTTGGCTGGTGAATCCCCAGTAGAAAGGTTGAGAAGCTTTGGTCAAGCTCATCCATGGCTACCCTGGAAGAATTCTTGGAAAGTAAATTCCAATATCTATATATAGAAGAGATAACAACTCTTAATTTGCCCCTTTTTCAACCTGGGCACCATGGCGTAATAAGGAGAACTATGTGGTACCAGTATTTAGTAGGTGGAAGCAGTAGAGGTGAGTTTCCAAGTGTCAGGAACCATCAATGGCAAAGCAAAATCAGAATCTCCTGTCATGGTCCCCTGAACAGCGGCACCAATGCCCACACATGTACCCCCAGTGAGTAGTCAATGCATAAGTATGACACTTTCAACAACCCAATTGTATTCCCCAATTTTCAACTCCTAAATATTGGAAAGGGGCACCCCATACTTAGGCTCACCACCTCTTTCCTAGATAGGAAGTATTGCTGAGCCGGGAGAAGAGCCAGGAGGGAAGCCCCGACGCTGAAATGCTCTGCTCCAAAGCATCTATTATGCTATGAGGAATTGGCCCTTGAAGAAGATGTGATTTGGTGCTGGCACCTATAGGCCTTCTAGAGGTGGCATGGCCTGACTGTTATGCCACTGGCAGTAGGCATGTGCCAGCAGCTAGAGCTTTTTAATCTTTTTTCAGACAAATTTGTCCAGGAGTAACTTATGTGCATTTATTTTATGAATTATAATGAGATGTTTAAATGATAAAATCATTACCGGGCAAACTTGTGGTTAATTGCCTAAAATAGTCGAGTTGGCAGAACGAACGATAGATGTATCTGAAGACGTTCATGGAACAATTAGAAAATAATTAGTATAGGCCGCATTGCTTCAGTCAGAACAACATCGTTCTGTTAATAATTACATAGAATATAGAGGGACCAACGAAGTAAAAGATGCAGTAATTTTAAGGGGAAGGAAATCCTCCAGCGATGCAACATATCTAATGCATATAAAGTCACCGTATTCCCCCAATTAGAAATGCGTATTGTGTGCGATACATCTAGACCATAGTCTTCCTCTAGTGCCATGGCCAGGACGACCCAAGCAACAAGTAACTTTCCCAGCCACAAAACAGCATTGCATCCTGCAGTCTTGCAAGTATCTCATAGAAAAGCTTATGTGGGGACCAAAAATGATTATCAGGGTAGTCCCTGCAGTATGTGATACACTCGCTAATATACATCCCGGTCCCCGTCGCACTGATTATGAGACTTTCATAGATTTTTATAGCGCTGCCGGGGGACCGGAGTTGTACAGTCTTCTTTGATGGCGATACGACTCTTCGTCACGTGACCGTTCCCTCTGTACTCTATGTAAACGCTGTACTACTGCTAGATCGATTAGTACAGCGGCGCCAGTCACATGACGAAGAATCGTATTGTATCGTTATCAAGAAGACTGTGAAACTAGACTCCTGGTCCCCCGGCAGCGCTATAAAAATCCATTAAAATCTCATAATTAGCGCGATGGAGAACCGGAATGTGTATTAGCGAGTGTTCTTACATACTGCATTGAGTACACCGCTAATCATTTTTGGTCCCCAGATATCCCCTTTAAGTCAGAAGCCTTTATTGGTCGGTGTCCCTACATGGAAGATCCCACCGTCGCTTTTGTGTTATATGCGAGTATGCCAAATATTAACTCGTGTGGTGAAAATTTAAAAGCCAAATTAGAATAACAATAAAGACATATTTAGGTGACAGCAATTAACCTGCTTGTTGGCGGTTTCCAAAACAACTGTGGTGGAAAACGTGCAAAGCAAAATTGGGGCAGTTTCCCATAGCAACCAATCAGGTTCTAGCTCTCATTTCTCAGAGGTCTGGTTTTAGATAAAAGCTGTAACCTGATTGGCTGATATGGGCAACTCCATTACTTTCAGTTTTTTATTCATTTCTCGCCCCCTGTGTTGAATAATTTTAATACAAACTTATGATTACAATGTAAATCTTCCATTAAAAAAACTGTCTCCGGTTGCTCAGTGCCATATGATGTAGAATTAAAAATATTCCCTGCTGACGTCTCTGAGGGGATGCTGGGATTGAATTATTCAATCTTGAGTAAATTATTGATATATGACCTTTTGCTGGAATGCCACATACTTCTTAATATGCGTTTAATGCCCTTCATTTTCCATGAGGATTAAGCCGCAGGTCAGTGTTTCTATTGTGATTATTGCCAGGATACGTATTCAACATCTGCACGTCAAAAAGGAGACATGTGGGCTGTTATGTGGACTTTGAGTTTTTTGAGGTAACACAATCTATATTCACTAACAAGCCAAGTTCACACTTTGCATATTGAGTCTGTACAGACAGCAAGCAGAGATCTTGAAAATGGTGAGGAATAACCATTAATTACTAAGATAACTGTGTATTGTTTAATGTCCCCTGTGGTGGCGCTGCTGCCGGGTTCCCCCATAGATTACAGCTGATCACTGGTCCCTTCTAACAGAAAAGCGGACAAGCCCTATTCTCATTTTATAATGTTACGGCATATTGCTAGGACATGTAATAACATTATAATCGGCCGGGTCCAACCTCTTGTCCCCTGCTGTTCCTGCGAAGAAAGGGCCAAGGTCTCCTCACCGTCCACCTGTGGCACAGGGAAAAACTCTGGAAGGGGTATTCCAAACGTAGATATTCATGGCATGTCAACATAACAGTCTGATAGATGTGGCCCCCACTCTGGGACCCGCACACCTATATCGAGAAAGGGGGTTATCTGAACCCTATTTGACCTGGCACTGCAACCGCAGAGTCCAGGCTGGACTAGCGGAGGGAGGGTCGTGCATGCACGCGGTTATCTCTATTCTGTTGAGTGGGAGTTACGGGAAATAGCCGAGCAGCGCTTGCTCATTTATTTCTGGAATTCCCATTGACCATAAGGGAGAGAACTGCGCACATGCACGTCCCGCATCTGTGGTGTTATAGGTAAGAGAATCAAAAGTAGGTTACTAGGAGGTAATTTCATAACTCCCTCTGACACAGAAGATACATCTGATTTGCATAGGAAATGCAGATCTTTGGCCATCAAAGGATGTCCACTGTCTGACAAATGTTTAATTGGCTCTTTCCTCACCAAGGTGCGAGATGTGCTGATTAAGGATTTGTCACTAGGGCTGACCAAACATCCTGACCAAACATCTAAAGCTATGCAAATGGATGCCTGTGGTGTGTCTGTCTGTGGACCAGGAGAAACATGGGAGAATGGCATGGTGTTCAAAGAAAGTATGATACATCAAGGCAAACCCCGTCATAATTTATATTTGAAATGACCCACATAGCTAGTTATGATCAGGGAAAATAGCCCTCATATATATGTCAAATTCAGATCCCTACACTCAGAGGAACTACCTGGGATTGGCTATTGGCTAAAAACATGGGCCTATTATAGTGGTGTTTGATATGCCCTGGTTGGTAAATGTCTGCACAGGTGAATGCAGGTAATATTATATTTCTAGGGGATTCCTGCAAGGACACATGACCACTTATATGTTTCTCTATAGAAATACAACTGTGTAATGGGAGGAGTACCCTTCATTATCATATGAACAGCCTCCTCTCAGTGACATCACCAGCCAGTGAACTGGAGGGAAAAAACTGGGTTTAAAATGCCATGAGAAGTGAGGGTCAGTGTCAGTCGTTGGGGATCCATATCTCGGTTGGAGTGACTGCCCATATTTTCAGCTGTCCCCACAGCCAGGATATCGCCGCTGTACATCAGTAAGGTTTTGTTCTGTTTTATTTTATCCCTTTTATTTTCATAAACTGTTTGATTGCATTGTAACTGTATGTATATTTTTTATCTTTTATTCTGACAACTATTTTATGTATTGCACTGCACTATTGTGTATTAAATCTGAAATATTTATAAGTCTCTTCCTTGTAGTCTTACAGAACTTAATCTTCCGAAGGTGAGGAACGTTACCTGTATTTTATGTTCAATTTAGATAACCTGTGTTATAGGAACTGGTGTTAAGGGAACATAGAGACTTAGGCCCCTATTGCCTAGATAAGTATAGGCGGTGGTAGCATACTGTGGTATAAATTATTGGGGTGTTGGAAACTATGGGAGTAATTTAGCATAATCCTGTCATCTAGAGTAGGTGGGCGTGGATTTATGAGGTAAATTAATAAACTTAGTAGTGTAGTTCACCCCTGTGACGTGACCTGAGATCGGCGATCGGCACAGATTGGTGGCACAGCGGTGGGATAGTGTTATTGTCATTTACACTGTTAAAGACGTTAAGTGTTTTGTTTAAGAAATTAACCTTTACACTTAAGGGCTGGAGTATCCTTGAAAAGCATACAACAGTCCACAAGGAAGAACTCAGTGCATACTATTTGTCAGCTAACATACACACGTGCAAAACAGTTTCCCTTCCCCTTCTTGTTTTTTCTTTTCTTTCTTTTATTTTGAAAAAACCGCTGATAAGATGGCAGAGGTGTATAGAAATAAGAGGAAAGATGAACTGCTAGTCCTCTGTGAGGAGAGAAGGCTGGACGGAACGAACAAAAGTAAAGCGGATCTGATCCAAGCGTTGGTGGCAGATGATACACAGCTCCACCATCCCGAGGGACCAGAGCAGGAAACTTCAGCCTCAGAGGAACGGACAGGAGACTCCAGTCAGGAACTGGCTGGGCATGGCAGTACCAGCAGTACCAGGTCTCAAAACGGTATGGAGTCTTCTCTTTCTCTAATCCTCCAGCAGATTGGCAACTGTGATCCGAATATGCGGATGCAACTGGTGATGCAAGAGCGCCAAGCAGAGCGAGAAGCTGCACAACGCCAAGCAGAGTTTGCACAACGCCAAGCAGAGTTTGCAGAACGTCAAGCGGAGCGAGAAGAACGCCAGGCAGAGCGGGAGTACCAGCTCAAGTTGACCCAAATGCAGCTGCCAAGTGCTTCATCCTCGCCTCAGAGTGAGTCCACAGGCACAATCAACCTTAAACCCCGTCTAGAGCGTTTCCCTGTCATGGAGAAAGACGGCGATCTGGATGTTTATTTGAAAGGTTTTGAAAAGGTCTGCAGACAATTCCAACTGCCACCTGCAGACTGGGCTAAGTATCTGACTCCAGGGCTGAAAGGCAAAGCTCTGGAGGTGTTTGCAGCCCTGCCCACAACTATCGATCAAGATTATGAGGCTATTAAAAAGGCCTTAATCCAACGATTTAACCTCACCCCAGAGGTATACAGGAAACGATTTCGGGCTTTGCAGCGCACGGGTACTGACAGTTACTCAGACCTGGCCGATGGACTAAAGAACCACTTCAGGCAGTGGACGCAGGGATTAGCTGTCAACACCTTTGAAGATTTGGAGGATCTGATGATCATGGACCAGTTTCTCCACACCTGTCCTATGGAAGTACGACAGTTTATTTTGGACCGTGAGCCCAAGACCCTGGATAAAGCTGCCCAGATAGCGGATGTATATGCCGCCAACAGAGCGCCAGAGGCGCGAAAGCCTGCTGTTCCAGGCTGGAAAGGGGGAAAGCCCCCTATTAACACTTTTGCCCCTACTCGCAGATCACCAGGAGGTGTTGCCCCTGCCCCACTTCCCAGGCCTGCTGTTGATAATCGCAGGTGTTTTGGATGCAACCAAGTGGGGCATATCAGCACTGCTTGCCCAGAGAAGAGGAAAACTACCCCTTTGCCCAAACCATCTATTTTGTCCCCAGCAGTTTTGTTTGTGGGTGGGAGGGAGAGGGCATCTTGTGACAATTTACAAGCGGTCACTGTGGGCAAGACGGTTACCATGGGACTGAGGGACACTGGTGCCGAAATGACTCTTGTCCACCCAGAGCTTGTTTCTTCAGAAGACATTATCCCAGGAAAAACTCTAACTGTTTCTGGAGTTGGTGGTCTGATCCCGGCCTTACCCATGGCACGAGTTTACCTGGATTGGGGGGCGGGAAGAGGGATGATGGATGTGGGAGTGACGGATAAAATCCCCACTAATGTGTTACTAGGAACCGATCTGGGACGTTTAGTCTCCAGATATATTTCTTCAGACCTTGAGGAGGACTCTAGCGTACTTGCTGCCCCATGTGTGTCACCGCAGGTAGTATATGATAATAATGAAACTGTCAATACTATGGAATGTGATGACCCTGTGTCCAGCAATGTTATAGACTTACATAATGCTTCTGTGCTTAGTGATAACCTAGACTCATCTAACAATGCATTGGATATAGACTGTATAACTAGCAATGATGTAGGATGTGGGGATTGTATAGCGTCAGATAATGATTTGTGTGTAGATTTAGTAGCGGAAAACGTCATAAACATGCATGAAATCCCTTTCACATGCACACACACACCAGTTCACCAAGACGGGGAGAATGTTGTGTCCATTTCTCCTGTGACACGCAGTCAGGGTGCCTGTAACACAAACCTGTGTCTGGGTTCTGGGCCCCCTACTGTGTCTGCTACAGAGGAAGTGGGGACAGCTGACAGCCCGCAGCCAGCGGCAGAAGTTAGTCAGAATGTGTTGCTATCAGCCAGTACAGACACAGAATGTCAGTTGTTCCAGACGGCCCTACGCACTGACGATAGTCTGCAGAAGCTGCGACAGCTGGCTGATCGGACCCCAGAGGAGGGGGACACTGAAAAAATAACCTGGGACCAGGGGAGACTGTATAGACAAAGTATTTCCACTGACCCCCAGCAGGATGCATTAAAAGACAGGCAACTAGTGGTGCCACGTCAGTTCAGGGAACAACTCCTGCGGGTGGCTCATGAGATACCACTAGCTGGTCACCTAGGGATAAGTAAGACTAAGAGTCGTTTAAAACACAATTTTTACTGGCCTGGCCTGGGGAATGATGTGACAGATTACTGCCGTTCCTGTATTGTGTGCCAAAGGATGGGGAAGTCGGGACCTGTGCACCGGGCCCCCCTCATTCCTTTGCCCATAATTGATGAGCCTTTTCGACGGATTGCTGTGGATCTGGTAGGGCCCTTGGCCATACCCAGCAGTTCTGGAAAGCGCTTTATCCTGACGGTAGTGGATTATGCCACACGTTACCCAGAAGCCATAGCATTATCCTCCATCAGGGCTGATAAGGTAGCAGACGCCCTTCTGACCATATTTTCCCGTGTAGGATTTCCCAGGGAGATGCTCACAGATCAGGGGACCCAGTTTATGTCAAATTTGATGCAGTGCCTCTGTAAGAAAATACAGGTGCAACACCTGGTGGCCAGCCCTTACCATCCTCAGACTAATGGTCTGTGTGAAAGGTTTAACGGGACCCTCAAGCAGATGCTACGAATGCTTGTGGCGTCCCAAGGGCGAGACTGGGAGCGTTATCTCCCGCACCTGCTATTTGCTTACAGAGAGGTACCGCAGGCATCAACCGGTTTCTCACCCTTTGAGCTCCTGTATGGAAGGAGGGTACGGGGACCCCTAGATCTCATGAAAGAAGCATGGGAGGGAGAATTGGTTACACCAGAGGTCTCTGTGATAGATTATGTCTTGAAATTCAGAGAGAGGATGCAGGAACTGACAGGCCTAGTACATGAGAACATGGTGCAGGCACAGGCAAGTCAGAAGAGGTGGTATGATAGGAATGCCCGAGAGAGAGTGTATGCGGTGGGTCAGAAGGTATGGGTACTGGTCCCTATGACCCAAAACAAACTCCAGGCGGCATGGGAAGGCCCATATCCAATTCATCAACGCCTCAACGATGTGGACTACGTAGTCACGATCGATCATGTTCGCAAGAAACACAAAGTTTTTCATGTGAATATGATCAAGGCGCATTATGACCGGGATATGTGCGCTCTGCCAGTCTGCAGTTTGCCAGAGGAGGGAGAAAGTGAAACACTGCTGGATTTAGTGGCTTCCGCAAAGGAGATAGGATCCATTGAGGATGCCGTAGTCAATTCACAGCTGTCTGAGGGTCAGAAGTTCCAGCTGCAGGAGGTACTTAACCCCTTCCTTGCCACTTTTACAGGGAGACCTGGGAGAACTCCGCTAGCAACTCACCATGTAGACACGGGGCATCACCAACCTGTTAGGCAAGCAGCTTATAGAGTTTCCCTAGAAGTGAGGGCTGACATGAAGAAAGAAATAGAGGAAATGTTAGGGCTGGGCGTGATCCAGGAGTCTCAAAGTGCCTGGGCGTCACCTGTAGTGCTTGTCCCCAAAAAGGACAAGACAACACGATTTTGCGTGGACTACAGGAAGTTGAATACCATCACTGTGTTTGATGCGTATCCAATGCCCCGCATAGATGAGCTTTTGGATCAGCTAGCCGGTGCCCGGTACCTAACAATTATGGATTTAAGTCGGGGGTATTGGCAAATCCCTATGTCCGTGGAAGCGCAGGAGAGGTCCGCTTTCATCACCCCCTTTGGACTCTATGAGTCCAAGGTAATGCCCTTTGGTATGAAAAACGCTCCTGCCACATTCCAGCGCTTGGTGAACAAGCTGTTAGAGAAGTTTGAAGGGTTTGCTGTCGCTTACCTGGATGACATTGCTGTATTCAGTCAGACCTGGGAGGATCACCTGACCCACCTGTCACAGGTGCTCAGGCGTATCCAGGATGCAGGACTGACCATCAAGCCTGGAAAGTGTCAAATCGGCATGACCGAAGTGCAGTACCTCGGGCACAAGGTGGGTGGAGGGACACTAAAGCCAGAGCCAGGAAAGGTTGATGCAATTTCTGCCTGGCCCACTCCTAAGACCAAAAAACAGGTTATGTCCTTTTTGGGGACCGCAGGATACTATAGAAAGTTTGTTCCTAACTATAGTTCCCTAGCAAAACCTTTGACAGACCTCACAAAGAAGAAACAGCCTCAAATAGTTAATTGGACTGCCGACTGCGAGAGTTCTCTGTCAGCTTTAAAAGCTGCCCTTGCTAGCTCCCCAGTCTTGCAAAGCCCGGATTTCACTCGTAAGTTTGTGGTGCAGACTGACGCCAGCGCCTATGGGCTAGGCGCAGTGCTCAGCCAGGTAAATCCAGAAGGGCATGAACATCCAATAATGTATTTGAGCAGAAAGCTTCTACCGAGGGAGGTTGCGTATGCCACTGTAGAGAAGGAATGTTTGGCCATTGTATGGGCCTTGCAGAAATTACAGGCATACCTCTATGGGCGCAGATTTACCGTAGTGACCGACCACAACCCACTTAGTTGGTTGCACAGGGTAGCAGGTGATAACGGGAAGCTGCTGAGATGGAGTTTAGCCTTGCAACAATATGATTTCACTATCCAGCACAAAAAGGGCAGTGAGCATGGCAACGCAGATGGGTTATCGCGCCAGGGGGAAGCTGCGGAGATCGGCTTGGGATATTGATGGCTATATCAATGATCCCATGCCATGTCTTAAGGGGGGAGGTGTGGTGTTATAGGTAAGAGAATCAAAAGTAGGTTACTAGGAGGTAATTTCATAACTCCCTCTGACACAGAAGATACATCTGATTTGCATAGGAAATGCAGATCTTTGGCCATCAAAGGATGTCCACTGTCTGACAAATGTTTAATTGGCTCTTTCCTCACCAAGGTGCGAGATGTGCTGATTAAGGATTTGTCACTAGGGCTGACCAAACATCCTGACCAAACATCTAAAGCTATGCAAATGGATGCCTGTGGTGTGTCTGTCTGTGGACCAGGAGAAACATGGGAGAATGGCATGGTGTTCAAAGAAAGTATGATACATCAAGGCAAACCCCGTCATAATTTATATTTGAAATGACCCACATAGCTAGTTATGATCAGGGAAAATAGCCCTCATATATATGTCAAATTCAGATCCCTACACTCAGAGGAACTACCTGGGATTGGCTATTGGCTAAAAACATGGGCCTATTATAGTGGTGTTTGATATGCCCTGGTTGGTAAATGTCTGCACAGGTGAATGCAGGTAATATTATATTTCTAGGGGATTCCTGCAAGGACACATGATCACTTTTATGTTTCTCTATAGAAATACAACTGTGTAATGGGAGGAGTACCCTTCATTATCATATGAACAGCCTCCTCTCAGTGACATCACCAGCCAGTGAACTGGAGGGAAAAAACTGGGTTTAAAATGCCATGAGAAGTGAGGGTCAGTGTCAGTCGTTGGGGATCCATATCTCGGTTGGAGTGACTGCCCATATTTTCAGCTGTCCCCACAGCCAGGATATCGCCGCTGTACATCAGTAAGGTTTTGTTCTGTTTTCTTTTATCCCTTTTATTTTCATAAACTGTTTGATTGCATTGTAATTGTATGTATATTTTTTATCTTTTATTCTGACAACTATTTTATGTATTGCACTGCACTATTGTGTATTAAATCTGAAATATTTATAAGTCTCTTCCTTGTAGTCTTACAGAACTTAATCTTCCGAAGGTGAGGAACGTTACCTGTATTTTATGTTCAATTTAGATAACCTGTGTTATAGGAACTGGTGTTAAGGGAACATAGAGACTTAGGCCCCTATTGCCTAGATAAGTATAGGTGGTGGTAGCATACTGTGGTATAAATTATTGGGGTGTTGGAAACTACGGGAGTAGTTTAGCATAATCCTGTCATCTAGAGTAGGTGGGCGTGGATTTATGAGGTAAATTAATAAACTTAGTAGTGTAGTTCACCCCTGTGACGTGACCTGAGATCGGTGATCGTCACAGCATCTATCAGACATTTATGGCATAACCGGCGGAAATACCATAAATGTCTAAGTTGGGAAAACCCCTATAAGGAACCTAATCGCTTAAAGGGGTTATCCTATTTTACACATTTATGGTAAATCCACGGGATATGCCGTAAATAGGGAGATGGCTGAGCACTGTTTATAATCGGCAATGAGGGTCACAGCCCCGTTTTCTTTATAGGTGATGGACATACTATGGAAATGCCATAAATGCTATGTGTAAAATGCAAATAAACTTATAACTAATGCTGCGGCTCCTTCATCCTGAGGATTAGTGGGGGTTCCGGCAGTCAGAGCACTTCAGATGGTGGGAGAACCCCTTTAGGGCAGGAATACACACGGCTTATACAGGGCAGATACGCTACGTCAAGCTGCGCAGCATATCCGTCCTGAACACCGCAGGGAATGCCATCCGAAAACCTGCCCCCCGTTTTTTCGGGCGTAAATTCTGCGGCGTAATTAAGCGCACATACTTACCCCCTCTCTCCTCTGACGTCTGCTCCGGCCTCCCTGGATGATGTTGCAGGCCATGTGACCGCTGCAGCCTGTGATTGGCCTGCTACGTCATCCAGGGAGGCCGGACTGGAGACGAAGCAGGGAACTCTGGGTAAGTATAACTTTATTATTTTTTATTCTTAAATGCGATTTTTGAGACGGAATCGCTGTGATTCCACCGCAAACATGGCAACACACACCACTCTGTTGCAGGTTCAAGCACCCCATTGAATTCAATGGGAAAACCCGCAACAGAAGAGCTGCGATTCCGCAGCATTAATTGACATGCTGCAGCTGAAGAAACCGCACCGCAGGTTTATGTGCGTTTTTTGGCTGCATTTTTCCGCAGAGTGGGGACAAGATTTGTTGAAATCCCACCCACACTGCTGCTAATATAATACGCTGCGGATTTTCCGCCATGAATCCATTGCGGAAAATCTGCAGTGTTTACGCTGTGTGTGTTCCTACCCTTAAGGTACAATGCAGGTCCTATCGAATTAATAATCTGGGACCCCCACCGATTGTGAGTACGGAGGGTTCTTCTTCACTGCACCCCTTCCCCCCGGCAGTGAGAAGGACATTAAATGGAGCAGCGGCGGCAATGTCTAGGAGACTGATGGAAACAGCTGAGATCTGTACCTGTTTGTTTCCATTATTTCCATAGACTTTAAATGGAGGTTCAGCGCGCATGCTCGACCACCGCCACATTATAGTCCTCCTCACTGCGGGGGGCGCCAGACACAACCCATGGAGGGAGGCCCATGGGTTTTTGCTGAAAAAAGCTTTTCTTTATTCTAATCCTGTACAATTTTTAAGGAACGCTGTTTTTTTTTTTTTTGGTTTAACACTTTATTGGTAAAAACGACAAACCGGAGAATATAAAAACTGTGATAACCATTTTTACAGGACTGGTTTAGAAAAGAATAGCAAAATTGCATCAGAAGTAATAAAAATTGGACCCCCAATTTTTAAAGGCCACAACCCCTTATTATAAAAGTTGATATCAGGCATGGCTGATTACAGAGGACAATAGATTCAAACGAACTGCGCAGCAATAGGCGCGCTTCAGGTTCATTCCCCTGTTTGACAGACCAACAGGCGAACTGTCACAGACCACAACGCACGAGCACACAAAGAGGCACAACATCTTACATCTACTTTTCCCAGTTCCCGTTCTATGCGAGCTATACGCTTACTATTAAATCTGGTCTTCATAAAAATGGCGGCCTCCTCCTCGGCACTAGACCTGCGCCAGAGACAAATTCCGGACAGGAAAGAGTTTAGCCCTACCCACCAACTGCCCATCCCAACTGCCCAACTGCCCAACTGCCCAACTGCCAACTGACGTCCTGGTGACGTCATATAAGCCTCCCCCAATCAGCTTCCACTTTTAGTTGTGCCGCTGTGACAGAACCGTCCGCTTTCTGACGGTTCAAAGTTTCTTCGTTTCGGTCCCGGCGTCATCATGTGAGTGTGTGAGGGGCTCAGTGGAGGGTGGGGGAGGTGTTACTTGAGGTGTAGAGGGTGACAGACACCCCACCTTACTTGACTCCACCCTTAACCCTATATTGCCTGGTCCATAGTTCTGTAACTTCCTTAGTTTCGCCATTTTATCTGTGTCTGTGAAGTATTTATTTGTTTATTATCTTTTATATTTATTGGGTGGAGAACTCCTGGTGAATGAGTGGCGTCCCGCGTCACTTTTCCTAACGACATATCGTATAAACGTGAAAATCTGGGTTAGATGGCGACTCTCTGCGCGTTACTATGTGACGGGAAACTTTACGCCACAGAACGGCTCATAGACGAACGTTACTTGGCACGTATTGTGTTTTTAGACACTTTTTGCGCTTTTTTGACCATTCTGAAGAGTCGTAAAACGCGTAAGAATCATGCGTTCAATGTAAAGGTTTTTTAGTTTTTTTTACTGGACTCTGCGTGATGGAATAGCGTCGTCTACTACACTATTCCATACCTGTGTACGATTCTCGCGGGCCATATGGTTACCCCGGCAACTGTACCCCTCCCAGCATGCGGTCGCAGCTCTCCGTGCACGACGTCCGATCGACTTTCTAATATACTTTACGTTTCAATTCCTTACCGTTTTCAAGATCTCTGCTTGTTGTCCATGAATCGAACTTTTTTCTTTACATCCAAAGGCTATAATCCTGCCCAGACCTAATGCTTCTTACAGCTGAGGGTTTGTTACAATTGTATCCAGTCTAGGCCATGATCTGCGAGCTACGCAGCCTGAATTCTCATTCTATCTGCACTGATACATTGTAACAATCTATCAGGACAGTAGAGCGATGTGTTTAGCTCAGAATAGTGTTTAGACTGGATAACACTGTAACGAATCCTCCGCTGTGAAAGTGTTCGGTCTGTACAGGCTTTTGGCCTGTAGATGTAATCAAGAATGTTCCTATACACTGACAGCAAGTGGAGATCTTGGAAATGGCAAGGAATTGTAACACAAAGTATTTTTCGGATTTTCACTTTTGTATTTTCCTCTCCACCTTCCAAAAGCTCTAAAAAAAAAAAAATAATTTTTCCGTCTAGATCGCCATACGCGGGCTTGTTTTTTGCGGGACAAGTTCGTAGTTTTTCATGGCACCGTTTACTGTACCGCATAATGTACTGGGAAGATGAAAAAATTATATGTGGGGTGAAATGGGCAAGAAACAGCAATTACACCATATTTTGGAGGGTTTTGTTTTTACGGCGTCCATCAGGAGGTAAAAACGACATATTCACCTTATTCTACAGGTTGATACGATTACGACGATACCAAATTTGTTTTACCACTTGCGGGGGGAGCTGTAGTGTTCACTGATACCATTTTGGGGTATATGCGACTATCACTTTTTATTTAATTTTTTTTTTAGCTCTAAGGTGACCAAAAAACAGCAATCTGTGTGGTTTTTTTTATATATTTTTTTTCTACGCCATTAATTTTTTTATTTTTTACTTTTAATAATTTATTTTCTTTGGAACATAAAAAAAACTTTATTGAACTGCTTTTTACTTTTTTTATTTTCCCCCCTAGGAGACTTGAAGCAGCGATCGTTGGATCGCTTGCATGATCTACTGTAATACTAATGTATGTCCGCGGTCCGTGCATTGCCCAGCGGCCTGGACCGCAATAAGATGGGACATGTGTTATTACGGCCGTGTTTTGCGGTCCAGCCTCCTAGAAAAGAGTGCACCCGGCCATGCGCGTGGCCAGCGATAAGCGGGCAGCCTGCGGGTGACACTCCGTGGCCGTCCGAGCCGAAAATCACGGTCGTGTGCACGAGGCCTTAACCTGCGATGGGGATGTTATCAGTCAGGGAAAAAATCCACCTGCTGGGAGTTGTAGTTTCCAATCAGCTGGTGTTGATCTATCTAACCATATTATAAATCACTACAGCGCACGTATATAGATGTGGGGGGGAGGGGGATTTATCTGCAGTTCGCATGTCTTCCTGCCAGATAAGGGGGCCCCATAATGACCCTTCATGGAAAAGACTTCTGCACTGTCCGTTCCTGTTTTCCTGCACGACATATTCCGCCCACTTCCCTAGTGCCGTCTTGATTAGTGATTATAATGGTGTGCGGGGATATCTGGAGGGGACGGCAGTTATCATATCGCTGAGAGCTGCGCCTAGAGATAACAAGACCCTGAGGAATTTCCATCAAACTTTTGTGCGGAAGTTTCACAGCGTTTACGCAAAATAAATTGACGTGCTGCAGATTGGGAATCCGCACGGCGGGTCAATTTCCACACCTTTTTTTTAATTTTTTTTTTTATTTTAGTATTTTTTATATATATATTTTTCCCTGCAGTGTGTGTGGCTGAGGTTTTATCACATTTCAGCCCCCTTTGCTGATCCCATAATACAATGCAGCATTTCCGTCCCGTGTGCAGGTAGAATTATTTGCTTCCGATCTCTGCCATCAGCGGCCTGTATATGTTTGGGCCGTTGTTGGTCGCGGCCTCGCTGTTCTGGAATAATCTGATGTCTGGGCTGCGTTCATTAAATGATGGGGGTGTATATGTGGATTTTTGTTTTTTGCCAATCCCAAAACGTCCGATGTCCAGTCCTGCAGTGAGTGCTGATGTTGGGGGGTTGGGGCGGGGGGCTTCAGAAGACTTCTCGCCTCGTTTGATTATTCACATACGTTCTGTCAGTGAATAGAAGCTTTTCCCTACCACTTGGTATCTGGGGGGGGGGGGGGGGGGGGCATAGTTCTCTGTGGTTATGTTGGTGCAGTTGGCTGCATGCGGTGCCCTGTAGAGTTCTCCTTTTAGTTTCTGAATAATCGGTGAGGCCTCTATTTGCGGTGGATTTGCCCCACCCTTGGTGTATATGTAATGACTGGATGATATCTAGGACTGTGTGATTGATTCACACTTCTGGCTTCAGTGCTAAGATTTTCTCTTTATTCGCTGCATTGTATACAGATATTTCGGTTTGGGGGGTGCGAAGCGACTTGTGGGTGACTTACACGTTCTTGTCTTGTATGATGGACAGCGGCAGTATTATAAATGGGGGAGGGGGTCCCGTCTGGTTTATGAAATCAGCAGATAAGACGATCTTGTGTTCAGTAACTGAATGCACGAGGCTGTAGATAAAGCGGTCAGCTGCCTCCTCACACGTGACCACGGAG
Organism: Rhinoderma darwinii; assembly: GCF_050947455.1. NCBI lineage: Eukaryota > Metazoa > Chordata > Amphibia > Anura > Rhinodermatidae > Rhinoderma > Rhinoderma darwinii. The sequence continues at coordinate 18,053,212 of NC_134696.1, read as the reverse complement.
GGCGACTGTCACAATGTAGAGGGCTCGTCACCAGCCGACACCACGTGTCATGTGAGGAGTAGCCGGGAAGTGTAACCCCCATCATTACCACTTATCCCTTGTATGGACCGAGAAAGAGGTTCGACATATTACATACCCAGCAGTGGACTCTATGATGGGAATTCATGTTAGGTCGTCATTGCTCCCACTTCAAAAAGGAGGTTCTGCAGCTGCTGAGGTGTGGGTTATAAGGGGTTAATGTACCTATTTGATCAATTAATATTGTCAGTCACAGCAGCCGAGTTCTTGTAATCTGTTCGGGTATGTTCACACAGGCTATTTTCAGCCGTTTTAGGGGCCGTGAACTTTCTGAAAAATCGGAAGCAGAACGCCTACAAACATCGGTCCATTGATTTTATTTTACACCTCATTTTCAAATAACGGCGCGTAAAAAGACGCCCCGTAAAAAAGTGCATGTCACTTCTTGAGCCTTTTTTTGGAGCGGTTTTTCATTGACTTGAAAGAAAAAAACGCTCCAAAAATGGCCGGAAAAAACGCAAGTTGCTCAAAAAACGGCTGAAAATCAGGAGCAATTTTCCCTTGAAAACCGCTCTATTTTCAGCCGCATTTTGTTAAGCGTGTGAACATGGCCTTACAGAACACATCAGTGATTTATAATCTTATAATTTCCAATACTTTTATCCCGTATATAACACCGCGTACAGTCGGTCCTGCGGCACAAGGTGTAGATTGCGGTAGATCCTTCGGTAATGCGGATAACCTGACCGATAATAAACTTGTGCACGAAAAGACTGATCTGCTCCACCAGTTGTAAACTTTCCATTTATCGCTACCTACATCCCAGAATATCCTTTGTTGTCACTGTGACTTTTGATCAGAGCGTTTCTGTAAAAGCCATAAATCTCATATGAAGCTGATGCGGATTCTCCGTAGATGACGTTTTACCAAATTTGACATGGAAGCTCTGCCTTTCTGCAAATCTGTCTGGACTCCTCTCCTGTGCTGGGATTTGTCTTGCAGCTTTTGTTGTGACACAGCAGAGAAGTTTCCTGTTTACAGTAGAGATACAGGGTGTATTCAATATTCCAGGTTGCAGCGTTTCCCTATGAACCTTGTGGAGTTTTGCCAGGGAAATTCCTTGCACCAAATCCTGCAACTCCTCTTGGCAGCGGTTCACAAATCAGATGTGCAGCATGCTGACCTCTAGTGGTGTGACATTGTATTGCATCTATCATATTTACAGGAAATCATGAGACTAAGCACCGGTGTTCTGAAAAATGATCACAAAACGTTATCATAATACACATAAAACCATCGCACAATGGATAATGTGACGTCACCATGAAATGCACTGGGTTTACACATGTTCATAGCGATACAAATCTGCATATTAACTCCTTAATGACCGGGCATGTTTGTACCTTAATGACCAAGCCAGATTTGTCAAATCTGGTATGTCTGACTTTATCAGAGAATAACTCTGTGAAAGTTTTGAATATCCAAGTAATTCTGACATTGTTTTTTCGTCACATGTTGTACTTTATTTTAGTGGTAAAAGTAGACTGATACGATTTGCGGAAATTAATTAAAAAATAGAGAAATTGAAGAAATTTTGTAAAAATTATCATTTTTCCCTATTTTTAACTGCAATATGTGACATATGTACACACATACTGTACAATTTTTTTAATTAAATATATATTTCCATCTCTTTACTCTATTTTGGCAGCACTTTTGAAAAAAATTTTTTTTTTTTGAGCAATTTGGAAGACTTACAAATTTAGTAATCATTTTATACATTTTGAAGTACATTTTGTTTTCCTGCACCAAGCCAGGTTTTCAGAGGCTCATAGGTGTCAGAATGGTGGAAACCCCCACAAGTGACACCATTTTGAAAACTACACCCCTTAAGGTATTTATTAAGGGGTGTTGTAAGTATTTTGACCCCACAGTTTTTTTGTAAGAATTCATGCAAAGCAGGCGTAAAAAAATATAATTTCACTTTTTTCATAAAAGTATCACTTTGAAGACCGATTTCTTTGTAAAGCGACCATGAGAATGAAGAAACACACCCCAAAATCTATCACCCTGTTTCTCCTGTTTTCAAAAATGCCCCCATTGTGACCCTAATGCATTGCTTGGACACACGACAGGGCCCGAAAGGGAGGGAGCACCCGGAGGCTTTCAGGACTCCTATTTTGCTTGAAAATGTTTTAGGCCCCACTGTACATTTGGAGAGGTTTTGAGCTACCAGAGCGATAGAATCTCCCCATAAATGACCCCATTTAGAAAACTAGACCCCTTAAGGTATTTATCTAGGGGTGTAGTGCGTACTTTGACCCCACAGTTTTTTGCTAAATTTAATGCATAGCAGGTGAAAAAAAAACAAAAAACACTTTTTTCATAAAAGTATCACTTTGAAGACCGATTTCTGTGTAAAGCGACCATGAGAATGAAGAAACACACCCCAAAATATATCACCCTGTTTCTCCTGTTTTCAAAAATGCCCCCATTGTGACCCTAATGCATTGCTTGGACACACGACAGGGCCCGAAAGGGAGGGAGCACCCGGAGGCTTTCAGGACTCATATTTTGCTTGAAAATGTTTTAGGCCCCACTGCACATTTGGAGAGGCTTTGAGCTGCCAGAACGATAGAAACTCCCCATAAACGACCCCATTTAGAAAACTAGACCCCATAAGGTATTTATTTAGGGGTATAGTAAGTATTTTGACCCCACAGTTTTTTGCTAAATTTAATGCATATCAGGTGAAAAAAATATATAATTTCACTTTTTTCATAAAAGTATTTGTTTGAAGACCGATTTCTTTGTAAAGCGAACATGAAAATTAAGAAACACACCCCAAAATCTATCACCCTCTTTCTCCTGTTTTCAAAAATACCCACATTGTGGCCCTAATGCGTTGTTTGGACACACGGCAGGGCCCCAAAGGAAGGGAGCACCCGGAGGCTTTCAGGACTCATATTTTGCTTGAAAATGTTTTAGGCCCCACTGTACATTTGGAGAAGCTTTGAGCTGCCAGAACGATAGAAACTGCCCATAAACGACCCCATTTCGAAAACTAGACCCCTTAAGGTATTTATCTAGGGGTATAGTAAGTATTTTGACCACACAGGTTTTTCGCTAAATATATTGGAATTAGTCTGTAAAAATTACAATTTACTTTTTTTCTGAAACAACATAGACATTTTTATTATTTACAAGGAATAACGAAGAAAATGCACCCCAACATTTGTAAAGCAATGTCTCCCGATTACGACAATACCCCATATGTGGTAATAAACTGCTGTTTGGACCCACAGCAGGGCTCAGAAGGGAAGGAGCGCCATTTGGATTTATGATTTTGCTGGAATGGTTTTCGGTGCCATGTCGCATTTGCAATGCACTGGAGGGACCAAAACAGTGGAAACCCCCCAAAAGTGACCCCATTTTGGAAAAACCTTCAAGGAATTTTTCTAGGGGTATAGTGAGCATTTACACCCCACGGGTCTTTTGCAGAGTTTATTAGAATTAGGGCGCGAAAATTAATAACATTTTTTCCACTAAAATGTTGCATTTTCTCATTTTCACAAGGGATAAAGAAGGAAAAAAACAACCATTTTTTATAAAGCAATTTCTCCCGAGTACGGAAATACCCCACATGTGGTCATACGTTTTTTCATTAGAAATGAATTAACCCTTTCAGGACTGATCCATTTTTTGCTTTCATATTTTAGATTTTCCCTCCCCGCTTTCCAAGAGCCATAACTTTTTTATTTTTCCATCAATAGAGCGGTGTGAGGGCTTATTTCTTGCGGGAGGAGCTGCAGTTCTTATTGGTACCATTTTTTGGTACATAAAAGTTATTCAAAAGTTGTATTACATTTTTTTTATAGAGTGAAGGTGACAAAATAAAAAACTGCGATTTTGCCGGTTTCAATTATAATTTTTTTTTAAGGTGTGCACTGTGCAAATTAAATAATGGTATATTGTAATAGTTCGGACTTTTACGGACGAAGCGATACCAATTTTGTTCATTTTTTGACATTACTTTAGAAGAAAAATGCGAAAAGCTGTTTTGTTTTTTTAACTTTAAAAAAAAAAATTCTCGCTACTAATAACTATAATTCTTCTACACATTTTATTAATCAATCCCCTTAGGGGACCTGATCCAGCGATCATTGGATCGCTGGTACAATATACTGCAATACTAATGTACTGCAGTAAATTGTTATTCTTACAGGCTTCTGTAACAGAGCGATCGCTGTTCCTGTCCGTTAGTACCGAGGGGGCCTGCTGTAATACACAGCCGACACCCGCAGCGTATGGAGCGGGCTCAGCTCTTGAGCCGGCTCCATACATCAACCGCTGCACCATGACCGGCAATTAAGTCATAGTGCGCAAAGGGGTTAGTGCACAGCGGATGGTTCAAAGTGAAAATTGCAATTTTCCACTGATATGCCATTTTAGTGCATAATATGTTGTGCCCAGTGTGTCCCACAGAAGACAAATACCTCATAAAACGTTAAGCGAGTTCTCTCGGGTATGGCGACACCGTATGTGTGGGCGCAAACTGCTGCTTGGGCACGCTGCAGGGCTCAGAAGGGAGGGACGCCATTTTGCTTTTGGAGCGCAGATTTTGCTTGGTAGTTTTCTGTTTTGGGTTTTGCTGGTATTTCAGTTTATGATGTGGGGGTATGTGTAATCTGTGCGGAGAACATCAGGGCATTATAAGAGGGTATAATAATGGGATAAATAAATAATAATTCATAGATGTGTGGCAGGTGTCGCACTGATAAATGGCGCCCGAGCTTATCCACTTTTGGAACACTCTGCACATTTTGCATCGCCATATTCTGAAAGCCAGAACAGTTTTATTTTTTCACGACCGGAGCCGTGTGAGGGCTTATTGGTTGCGGGACAATCTGTAGTTTTCATTGGTACCATTTTGGGGTACGTGCTGTTTTTTTTTTTTTATCACTTTTTGTTAATTTTTTTTTGCAATCCTGAGCAAAAAACAGGAATTCTGACACCGTTTTTTAGGTTTTCTTTTTGCGGCGCTCACCGTATGCTATAAATGACATTGTTACTTTATTCTGCGGGTTGGTACGATTACGGCGATACCAGATGTATATAGGTTTGGTCCTTTTTTTTAGCGTTTGCACAATAAAATGACTTATTTATAAACAAAAAAAATTTCTGTGTCACCATATTCTGAGAGCCATAATTTTTTTATTTTTTAGTCAAAAAAGCTGTGTAAGGGCTTGTTTTTTGCGGGACGGATAGAAGTTTTTATCGGTATTATTTTCGGGTATATGCGACTTTTTGATCACTTTTTATTCTTTATTTAGGGAGCGGTGGTGACCAAAAAAATTGTGATTCTGTCGTCGTTTTTTATTGATTTTTTTTGGGGTGTTCATCGTGCGGGGAAAATAACATTACAGTTTTATAGTTGGGGTCGTTACGAACGCGGTGATACCACATATGTGTACTTTTTTAACGTGTTCATTTTTTTTCTATAATAAAAGTCTTATTATAGGAAAAAAAGCATTTTGTGTTTATATAACTTATAACTTTTATTTTTACACTTTTTTTAAAACATTTGTATTACTTTTTTTTACTTTTTTTACTTGTCCCACTAGGGGACACTCAGACTTGCAGCTTTGATCGCTGCTAGAGTACATTACACTACACACGTAGTGTAATGTACTCTAACTGTCATTGTGACGTGACTGTCACACTGACAGGAAGCAGAGGAGGAACGGCCGGAGGCTGTTCCTCCGAGGCTTCCGTGCATGGCAACCCGGAGGTCATTATCTGACCTCCGATTGCCGTGACAAGCATCGGAAGCCCCCACGATCACTTCGTGGGGGCTGCCGATGTGCTTCAAACCACTTAAATGCGGCGACGGCAATCCGTCGCCGCACTTAAGGGGTTAACTGCCGAAAGCAGCGGCGATGGTCCGCTGTCCGGCAAGACTGATGTCTCAGCTGTCTAGGACAGCTGTCAGCGCGCGTCTGTCACTCTGTGTTTACACAGAGTGACAGTTTGAAATGCGGACGAAAATGCACGTCCTGGTGCGGGAACTAGCAGCCGACCATGACGTACATTTTCGTCCTTGGTCGTGAAAGGGTTAAAGTGGCAATAAAGTAGAGGTAAGCAAATAGACCAATTATGCAGGCAGATATATCATAGATGGGATATATATATATATTATGTGTGTGTGTGTAGATAGATTAGCTATTTCACAATATTGCGGTATATGAAACAAGTGCTTCAAAAGAGGTGCAACACGAAGTATATATAATGCAAAATGACATGCCTCAGTATATACCCGTGTGGATGACAAAACCGGGATGCCGCCAACCCCCATGCATTAGGCCTTATTTTAGACCAAGCAGTGGGGGAGGGCTCCTGTTGCAGCCAATTTCCTTACAGCAAGAGACAGGTCTGAACTGCGGTCTGTAAGGGCTTATTCAGACGAACGTATAATACATCCGTGCTACGCGCGTCACTTTCACGCTCCTCGCACGGACCTATGTAACTCAATGGGGCCGTTCAGACAGTACGTGATTTTCACGCAACGTGTGTCCGCTGCATAAAACTCACGACATGTCCGATGTTTGTGCGTTTCTCGCGCATCACGCACCCATTAAAGTCAATGGGTGCGTGAAAATCACGCGCAGCAGACGGAAGCACTTCCGTGTGATGCACGTAATTCGCGCAACGGCAGTGAAAATTCTGATTGAAAAGCACCACGTGCTACAGACAGTGTCATAATGATGGCGGCTGCGCGAAAATCACACAGCCGCGCGCCATATGGTGATGACACACAGACCTGTTAAGTACCTTTTGCGCGTGCAAAACGCACACGCTCGTGTGAATCCGGCCTACGAATGAGAGGAAAGTGCCGAATCTCCTGGAGCGCACAAAAATAATCTCTGTATATTTCTCACTATTTTGATTGCAAAAGTCGACTGGATCTAATCAAAGAAAAGGGAAGAGTTGCCGGGTTTCTAATTTTGTGTTTTTCTACATTTCGTGTACTATTATTATGGGTTCACACGACCTATTTTCAGACGTAATGGAGGCATTTTACGCCTCGAATTACGTCTGAAAAAACGGCTCCAATACGTCGACAAACATCTGCCCATTACTTGCAATGGGTCTTACGATGTTCTGTGCCGACGACATGTCATTTTACGCGTCGCTGTCAAAAGACGGAGCGTAAAATAACAGCCTCGTCAAAAGAAGTGCAGGACACTTCTTGGGACGTTTTTGGAGCCGTTTTCTCATAGACTCCAATGAAAACAGATCCAAAAACGCAGCAAAAAACATCTGAAAATCATGGGCTGTTTTCCCTTAAACGGCTCCGTATTTTGAGACGTTTTTGACTCTACGTGTGAACATAGCCTTAGTCTAATTTGGACCAGTAAGGCCAAATGCACACATTGCATATTCTCGTGCAGCAAATCCGCCGTGTAATACAATACAAGCAAAGTAAATGACATTTCAAGTAATCTCATCTACACGTTGCAGGTTTTTTCCGCGCATAAATTGACCTGCAGTGCGTATTTTAAAATCCGCAGCATGTCCATTTATCTTGCGTTTCCACCTGCGAATTGTATCTGACTCGTTTTAAAGAAAAGCAAACGCACCAAAATCTGCAGCAAAAAAACGCACCTAAAAATGCATCACAAAATGCAGGGTCAGTTCACATGTTGCGTAAATACTGTGTTTTTTCTGCAGCAAATACCGTAGCAGCAAAGTGGATGAGATGGAACAAATCTCCACACGCTGTGGAAATACGGAGCGGGAAATAAAACTCAGAAATTGACCTGCCGAGCGGAATTTTATTCCACCGCATGTCAATTGTATTTGTGTAAACGCTGCTTAATTGTTTCGGGTTTTCCCCATTTAATTCAATGGGGAAGTAAAACCCACTACAAATAGTTGTTGCTTTTTTTGCAGTGGGTTCGCAGCGATTCCGCGGCAAAAGACGCAACTTAGAAAAAAACCTAATAACCTGTGAAGTCTCTTCCACTCTACGGCGCGGCCTCCACAGGCTGTAGCGACGGTCACATGGGATGAAACATCATCCGGACAGCCTAAGTGCTGCAGTTTCCTGCAGCGGACACTCCGCTTTTTCACCCGGAATTCCCCGCGGTGCACATCTTGGATACGCTGCATGCTTTTACGCAGCGTATCTGCCCCGTGTGAACTCAGCCGTAGGTGTGTATTTTACCAGCTGACTTATTTGCATTTACCTGCCATCTTGATGCTGATTTTCTGCATCTGCACCAAATTCTACAACGTGTGCATGTAGCCTTAGGGCATGCCCAGACGTGGCGGAGTTCTTCCGCCACTGTCCGCATCAATGCCACACAGAATCTGCGTTGCAGATTCTGTTGCGGCTTTGCCTAAAATGGGCATTAAATTGGTGCGGACTGGCTGCTGCGTATTGAGGGGAAGAGGGCTTCCCTTCTCTCTATCAGTGCAGGATAGAGAGAAGGGACAGCCCTTTCCCTAGTAAAAGTAAAAGAAATTCATACTTACCGGCCGTTGTCTTGGTGACGCGCCCCTCTTTCGCCATCCAGCCCGACCTCCCTGGATGACGCGGCAGTCCATGTGACCGCTACAGCCTGTGATTGGCCTGTGATTGGCTGCAGCCGTCACTTAGACTGAAACGTCATCCTGGGAGGCCGGACTGGAGAAAGAAGCAGGGAGTTCTCGGTAAGTATGAACTTATATTTTTTTACAGGTTGCTGTATATTGGGATCGGTAGTCACTGTCCAGGGTGCAGAAACAGTTACTGCCGATCGCTTAACTCTTTCAGCACCCTGGACAGTGACTATTTACTGACGTCGCCTAGCAACGCTCCCGTAATTATGGGTGCACACACGTAGTCACCCGTAATTACGGGAGCCCCATTGACTTCCTCAGTCTGGCTGTAGACCTAGAAATACATAGGCCCAGCCAGAATGAAGAAATGTCATGTGAAAAAACCAACACGCTCTGCAGCACACATAACATCTACATGACATCTGCGGACTTCATTGCAGAATTTTGAATCTCTATTGAAGTCAATGGAGAAATTCCGCAATGAGTCCGCTACAAGTCCGCAACAACCATTGTATGCTGCGGACACCAAATTCCGCAGCCCCGGCCTATGCTCCGCAGCTGAATTGTCCACAACGTGTAAACTAGCACTACTAAAAAGCTGTGGAAGGCAATGGAGAAACGTGTACGCTGCGGACTGTCCGCAGCGGAATTCCAGAGCAATTCCGCTACGTGTGGTCATGCCCTTAGGGTTCGGTCACACACCGCAGATTTTGTTGCAGGAATTTCTGCAACGAAAAGTCGTTCCATTCATCTGAATGGAATTTACAGAAATGGATGCACCTGCTGCCGATACAACATTTAGATGAATGGGAGTGATTTTTGTTGCAGAAATTTCTGCAAAAAATCTGCCGCGTGTGACTGCAGCCTTACCGGTTGTGAATCCCCCCTGCAGTAGAGTTCTCAAAGCAGGCGCCTGGGGTGGGTAACGTCTGCACTGTGATCCCTGTATTCAAAATTGCGTCAATGAGTATCCAGAGCAGAGTTGTTAGAAAGGAGGACACTACACACACAATGGGCACGAAGTAATAATTCCTTACCCCCTACAGTCACTTCAGGGTAACTGATCCGTCAGCAGCTTCTTCCTCTGGCGATCGCAGCTGATCATCCGGGTCAAACATCAATGTTTCTTTCCTGCAGTTCTGGAGGTCTCGTGCCATCTTCTAGGAATCCTGTGCTAGGTCATAGTGATAGAGCGGCATTGCAAGGCCGTGTTCACACATGGCGGGTTGGGTTCATATTCTGCGCTGAAAATATGCAACAGAGGACAGTACAATATATGTGAACGTGTCTCTGTTTTAGGGGAAGTTTATTTTTTTTATATTTTATTTTTTTTAAAGTTTTTTTTTTAGTGTACACGTGAACAATGTAAAGCATTTCAATAGGTTTCTCCTGTGCTGGGTCGGGAGTACTGGAACGTGTGGTTGGTTCTGGCCAGCAGGTTTGTATTCGTCTGCTGGTCACTAGAGGGCAGTGTTGTGTCACTGGTTCTCGGTAGTAGATCACATAACATGGAAACAGCGTGACCAATCACAAGCTGCGGCTCCGCTCACATCTGCATCGTGGTTTTCATTCATACTGCAAACCACGACACTCTGCCAGATTTGTTGTACAATGTGCACCGCCGGCACCCGACAGACCCTGGTGACTTTTTTTTCTTCTTTGATGGGAAGAATAGCGCTGCATGTAACACCACTCTGACCCTTGTCAATATGAGTTGATTTCATGACTAAAATTTAAGTCTAAACTGGAAAATAACACAATAGATGAAAGGTTTATATTTCAGTCTTGGATATCAATCCTCCAATTCAGTCTTTCAATCTACAGAACCGGGTACAGATAATCAGGCCTAAAGAAGAACCCAGGAGCCAGGTCTGCACTGCGTCCAGGGAAGTGTAAGCTCCTCTTGGTGTGCCCCTCTCCTGTCTTGTAGTAAATTTTGGTGCGTGCCCCACACCCTTCTCTATCAGTAGGCACACAGGTTTTCTCCAAACCTACGCCTGCCATATCCTTCTGTGCAAGAAGTGAGTCTGACTCGCATGTACGTCACTGAACCTACCAGCAGAGGGCAGTGTCAGAGCCTGGAGGTCTTAGGGCCTGTTCACATCAGCGTTGAGCTTCCGTTTTGGCTTTCCATTCATCTGTTCAGTCAGAGAAACAGACAATCTATGGTTAACGTTTGAAAGAAAGATACCATTGAAATCAACGGTAATGCAAACGTAAGGGCCTGTTAACATCACCGTTCGCTTTCCGTTCCGGGGTTCCGTCTGAGGTTTCGGTGATGTGAACAGGCCCTAAACCTTACTTTCCGTTTGTCTGTTTCTTTGACAAAACAGATGAACGGGAAGCCCCAACGCTGATGTGAACAGGCCGGCTCTGTGCACGCGGTAGATTTTTAATGTGGAATTGGCGGAGAATCCGCAGCAGAACTTCGAGGCTTAAGTCGCTGATTTCTCCTGCAGTTTTGCCTTGTTTCTGCACACAGATCAGCCCCAAAAGATCAGCAACCCAACGCTGTTTCCGAGACCACTTCTTGACAAGGTTTCGATGTCACTACTCCTGTACATCTGAATTTCAGGTTTTCGTCCCCAAATTATATTTTTCAATAACGCACGCCATAAAAGTACGAGAACAGACGCAAGCTCCCGGTTCCGGAGGAGACGTGGCTGCGCGTGCGCTCACTCGTCATGAAATCCTATGGAGGATATAGGAACAGCCGCGTGCACTCCATTTTCTATTCTGTTGTTTCTGCCATTCGTCAGTGATCTCCGTTCATGGCAGGCGACGCTTGTAGATAAAGTTCATGTGCACTGCTCATCAAGTGATCGCGTCATCTGTTCTGAAGTATCTGGAACAATTTAATATTGGCAGGTGACGGGGTAGAGCAAAGGGGGGACATAACCAGGACACCTGTTATTTTCTGGGTTGTCATAACTGGTGCCGGTCACCTCTAGCGCTGCTGACATCTTCTACATAAGGGCTTGGACTAGCTTCTAGGTTGTTGGCTGCCCCTTCCCCCAACCCGCTCGGGCGATCAGTGTCCTTCTTTTTTTTTTTTTTTTTTTTGCATTAATCGCATCCACGCTCCTTGTAGTCTTGTCTAGATCCTGTAGATTGTAAGCTGAGGTGACAAGGTCTCTCTTACCTCATCTTGTGATCTGTGAGTGGAGCTGCGTCACGTTTTCAGGAGCTGATCCCATCCAAAGAAAGCAGGACAACTTGCCCGCCACGTTTGAAGTTGTAAGGGTATGTTCACACGACCTATTTTCAGACGTAATGGAGGCGTTTTACGCCTCGAATTACGCCGGAAAAGACGGCTCCAATACGTCGGCAAACATCTGCCCATTACTTGCAATGAGTCTTACGATGTTCTGTTCCCACGAGCTGTCATTTTACGCGTCGCTGTCAAAATACGGCGCGTAAAATGATGGCTCGTCAAAAGAAGTGCAGGACACTTCTTGGGACGTTTTTGGATCTGTTTTCTCAGACTCTATTGAAAACCGCTCCAGAAACGGCCATGAAAAACGCGAGTTGCTCAAAAAAACGTCTGAAAATCAGGAGCGGTTTTTCCTTGAAAATAGCTCCATATTTTCAGACGTATTTTGTTAATCGTGTGAACATACCCTAAGACTTACAAACCTAATGGGGCAGATTTATTATTGTCTCTGCGCTTCGGTCCTGGCGTCTTGTGCGTTTGTTTTTTTGGCTCATATATTGTTGGCCAAATTTACTAATGCACGTGCCAGAAAGAACATAGATTTGTGAGATGCACGCCGCGTCAGGTCACATACTTAGAATATGGCCGTGGATTTGCTAAGTGGTGAAATGCGTCGGGCTTAACACTTGCAATCGACGGTTTTGTGGTGCAAAATACTAAACAATAGGTGGTGTAAACAAGGAAACGGAGTCTAACACGTGCACGCGGTCTGATAGATTTTGTGCATCGTTGAAGAAATTGGCGCATCTTCAGCCTAGCACCTCCCAGCTTTAGACTATCTTTAAGCCATTATTAATACATCTGCCCCCCTGACTAGGTTTTGACCAGGTTGCATTTGAATCGCCGCAGCTTTTCCTGACTCTGGACTTGGATATATCCAGATACAGGTACTTGTAATGAGAATTAATCAATCTGCAGATGTTTTATCCTAATCCCTTGTAATTTGGGGTATCCAAGTAGGGGGTGCTGCTTACTTGTCGACTTCTCTAAACGTACCTATACACAGTCAATGGAAGTCGGCGGGACCAGCTGACTAATGTGTATGAGGGTCTCCCGACTGTCCCCTGACGGCAGATGTAGAGGAATCCAATATGCCCGATCCTTTGTTCCCGCAGGAGATAAGCGGCTCCTGGAGGGGTCTGGCAGCGGCTGATACCCCTCCCCTTGTTGCAATAAATGTGCACGCTCAGCCGACAGCTATCTAAAGTGTATGGACACAATTAGTGTGGTGTATAATAGGGGGGGGGGGTCTCACGATCATTCACCCCTCATTTCTGAGCACATTTCTCTTTATAAACTGCTAAGAATGGATGACCGGACATGAAGCTGACATTGCCCAGTGATGTTTTACATTCTGCAGGGAATGAATGGCCGCCTTGTCTCACCATCTGTAGATTTCTAGATTTGGCTGATTTCATTAAAGACTTGACCTAAAAGATTTGAGATTTCCGACTTATGAGCAAATCATAACGTGACCCGATGTCTGATCAGCCATCGCCGTTCACCTTGTTAAAGGGGCGTGTCCTTAGTCCGGCACTGATTGGACATTGTGTAAGGAGGAATAACAGAGGAACGCAGCTCTTAGAAAATACTTGTATTCCCCTCTGAAGCATCTTTTCTTAAACAGACAGGGAAGCTGACCTTCTTTTAAAGGCTTTGTACTCCTTTTGAATAAAAATGTCTATCAGTGAGATTGGTGCAACTTTCTAATTACTTTTTATTAAAAATAATTGTAACACTTTCAGGTACAGCTGCTTTGTATCCTGTGTATATAGAACATCTGTATCTAGCGCGGAGTCCCGAATCCGTCAGGTCAGGGGGACTGACGGGTTCAGTGACGGCGGGTCCTGTGTGTTTCTGACCCTCGGGATCAAGCTGTTACCGATCACATCTAAGTTCATAACTTATTTGTGATCGATTTTACAGGTGACGCTGACACTGAACACGTCACTCCTGCTGACCTGCCGTATTGTGGTCTCAATATTAGATCGGTGGGGGTCGGTCCAACTCTCGACACCCCCCCCCCTCCCCCCCATCACCTGTTTAAAGGGCTCTCTTTAGTGCTTTAAATGGTGTCTTTCTCGTTCGTACTTTGCACGCACCTTTACGTTTGTAGCATTCACTTGAATAGGACCGTGGCTCAATGCCTTCCAGAGCTGCTACAAATGTAACGGCACGTGCAAGGTACGAACTAGAAGGAAACGGTGCTCGTACGAGTGCTGCGACCCCCTCCGATTGATCGGCAGTGGTGCCGAGAGTCAGACCTCTACAGATCTAATATTGATGGTTCATCCCAAGGCCCAGATAACCCCTTCTATATTTTTCAGGAAATAACGTTGAGATTGAACATGTCCTATTTCAGGCCGTAATTACAGCACGGACAGGCCCATAGTATACTGTGCAATTGAATGTGATCTATTGTTCCCTGTTATCTGTCAGAGATTTGATAAGCTGACTGTAGTGTTCTTCATTGGGATTAGTGACAGAAGGTCCATAAACCCCCCCTCCCCTCCCCCTACAACATTACTTTCGGTCACATATCTATTATAAATCTGTCTCTTAGGTTTTGCGGCCTTATTTCCACTCTGTTCAGATATTCCCCAGCCTCGTATGAAACCCTGAAAATAAAGAATGTAAAAGATAAATCTTAAATACATATATCCTATTGGCCATAATTCATTCATTACTAATCTATATGGTGGCAATGCTGGGATAATGAGATCCTATAAGGCGACCGGGCGCTGCTTAGGTTGTCACCTGTTGGATGAGGATGTTGGGTTTAGTTTTCTATCCGGTGCCAGGCCCGCTATTCCCTTCCCTCCGGGTGTGGTGCAGACTTGGCATAGTACAGTAGCCACGCGCGGCTTCCATTGTATATGTACAGGGCTGGGTTCACACTATACTATACTGGGCTGGGCACGGCGGAGGTGGGAAATACAGACGTGTCATCCCAGATTATGTGAATATCTCTACTAGATGATGGGAGAAAGCGAGAACCTGGCATTGCCATACACCGGGTTTCTATGGGGTCAAACTGGCTACAGAAATATTATGGATGAATGTGAATGCTTTGGAATTGCTTTTCATTGTCGGACTTTCATCTCGAGCGGTTGTCTATATTCCGCCACCATCTGACCGATACTCCGATAATACTAACCCAGTATAGCGCATGAAGCTGCCCGCCTAACAGCCAATGGAATTGCCAATAGGGTAGAGTATATATTGTATTACATGCCGTACAGCAGAGCTGAGCGGGTTCACGTGATGTCCCTCAGAATCTGGGGAAGGGTCGGGCTTCAAACTTCCCTTGCCTATGTTGGTGCTTTATTTGGGAGGATTAGTAAGTATTCCCTAAGACCAAATCGAGTTCTCAGTGACGATCTGTGCTGATGAGTGTACATAATGTTCCAGCGAGCTGTTATTACGTGCTGCCCGCCGAAGATGAATGTAAAATTGTTTGGAATATTTAAATGACCGATCATCAATTTTACTGTATGTAAAAAAAAAAAAAAAATGTCTGCCTCCCTTCTGTGTAGAAGCCGTTGCCTTTCTGATCTTCTTCCTCTTATTTTTTAATTTTCTGGTTCTTTCAGGTCGTCTTCTGCAGCGCCCGGCAATGCTTCCAGCAGTAACCAGCGCCTCCAGCAGACACAAGCTCAGGTCAAAGAGGTGAGCGTCCCGTTCCTGCACTAACCTCCGTCCTGCGATGTAGATACCGGGCATGTGGGCAGCCACTGGAGACCCAATTTAGTTTGAGCTCAGCGATGCCCGCTGCCGTCATCTCCATCCTAATTTACTCACAAACGTATGGTGGCAGTAGAAAGGGACCCGGCAGGGAGGCTGACACACGGGGTTAATGTGCCTGACGTCCGCTATAGAACAATATCATTTCAGTCGGATGATTGCTGTGTCAAGAGGGCAGTGGCCTCGTCACGCTGCGAGTACCTCCGCCGCAGTGTTCACAGACCTAGTTCTGTACAAATGCTTTATTTATCCTGCATCAGCCAAAGCAAAGGTCTGTCAGATCATTCACGCACGGAATTGGTTTCCGGCGAACATCTATATTTGGCCGTCTTTTGTCCAATTTCTATGCGCTGATATCTGTATTCTTATTTTTTGTGATCAATCAGTTGGAAGGCGTCCACTCTTATCTTAATATAAACTTGTGTCCTGTAGCTCCAGATTACTCTCCTTGTCTTGAAACCAATTACGTGACCCCCCCCCAAGCCGAGCTTCTGCTCATCATATTGAGTTGAGGGCCAGAGATTTGGAAGAATGTTTTCTCCCATTCGTAATTTTGGAGATGACTTTGCAGGGAGTATTGTATTCTGGGATTTTTATTTATAAACCAGGTTCAGGTTTTGCATTTGTACCAATTGAGGCAAGAAAATTCAACTCTTGGTGGCAGAAAGCTGCGAAGCGCGTGTTTTTTTTATTTTTATTTTTTTTTCTTCTAGTAACTTTTTAGTACTATTCTACAAGGCCTAGGTTCATGTTGTTAATATTCTAGTCGCAAGAGAGACCTCCAAGTGAATGCAGTAGGGGCTTGTACAGTTATATATGGAGGGCATACATGGGGCAAACGTTGAATCTCCACTTTTTTGCCATCATGTTTAAGTCAAAATCCTGATTAAATTTCTCATATCTTTACATTATTCGACGCTTGATACAGAACTCCACGTCTCCGGCATAGACATATTTAAGTGGTTATGTTCTGTCCACCTTGAGCCACCACTAGGGGAGCGTACTGCATACTGTTTATACATTGACCTCAATAATAAAACAAAATGAAGTAAGCTCCCCCTAGTGGTGGCTGCAGGCAGACAAAATGTGATCTTTCAAGGGTGGACATTCAACTCCAATCCCCTCCAGACCTAAAAATAAAAAATATATTGCACAAGACCATCCTCACCCCATGTGCTTAAATTGCTCATGGGCCAAACACCAGCTCTTCTCACTGTGTACACAATACAATGGGCAGGATAGATGGACCTATTGGTCTTTTCCTGCAGTCAGATGCTGTGTAAGACCTTGTGGTCCCCTTGAAATGGCTGCTAAGGTAAAGAAAGTTTTAGAAATGATACTTGATGCAGGTTTTGTCCTGTGCCGTGTGTTATGGGCATACCGGTTGGACCCTATATATCGGCCGCAACTAAACAGTCCAATGTTGTACTGACCGGAACGCCTAAGCTTGCTTTCGGCCATGTTATACTTATTTACACAAATATTCTCAACACCCATTTTGGTTGTAAATATCCTCCTTTATTATTTTTTTTTTTTTTCTCCCTTGAATTGTTAGGTGGTTGATATTATGAGAATCAATGTGGACAAAGTCCTGGAGAGAGACCGGAAACTTTCTGAATTGAATGACCGTGTAGTTGCTCTGCAGGCTGGGGCTTCGCAGATCGAGACCAACGCGGCCAAGCGGAAGAGGAAATATTGGTGGAAGAACTGCAAGGTAACGGTCGGGAAAGTCGACCGGTCGCTGGCGGATCCTATAACGCAGAGCTGTAGTGTAATGGGGGGGGGGGGGGTGCCTGCGCACACATGTATGTATAGGGACTCGTTTCCCACGGGTCTTTTTCTAGTATTCAGTAGACTTGAAGGTTATTCACACGAACCACTTCATCGGCTGTGACAGACGTTTTTTAACGACACGGCTGCATTACAATAAATTTTCTTCTATGGGGCTATTCACGGACCGTGTCAACGACCCATGAAAAAATAGGACCTGTCGTTTTCACGGATCCCTCAATAGACAAGTCTGAGGAATCTGTGAAATCTGGTCCTGCACGGCTGCAAATCAACCGTGAAAAAGTCAGTTTTTCACGCCAAATTTGATACCGGTTCATGTGACTAAGCCCTTACACCGGTGATTGGTATCAGAACCGCTCTGTTTTATGTCTTCTTTATAATGTCCTTCACACTCTGCGGCTGCTCTGTCGGTGGGATGAGGCATCTGCAGGTGATTACTCATATTATTGGGGCTGCAAGAACACGGGAGCTCATCTAGGACGCTGATCAGGACGCTCTGCTGGTTCATTAGAAGCAGACACTGGGCTGGGGACAGTTTTTCTAAAATAAATATTTTAAGTATTAGATCTGCAGACAAGGAGCAGGTCATAGATGTCCCCCCATAATAACTGTGCTTCTCTCTACAGATGTGGGCGATATTAATTGCAGTCATTGTGATCATCATCATCATTATCATTGGTGAGTACACAACTTGCACAGCAGGATGACTGTTACGATTGCTGCGGCTACTTACCTTCGTCTAATGTTCATGGTATTTTTTTTTTTCTATTTTTAGTACTTTAGACCTTGACATTGTATATGAATCTTTCTACAGGGGCCATACGTGTCTGTTAGCTAGGGGAAGCTGCTGCCAGCCATACATATTCCCTGCGGAGAAAACGTCGTATTACATGCCGGCCATTCAAGTAAATGGCTGACCATGTAATGTATAGTCAGGTCCGCCAGAGTGAGAGCTGCTCTTGGCTGGTTAGCGGGACTCTGTTCCGGCTTATGGAGGGGGGTCCAAGTGGCCAAATATGGCACATAGAAAGGGATCGTCATGATGAGACGACTGCTAATAAATCCGAACTCATCCAATTTCAGATAATTATTAACGTTTAACTATTTTGAATATAAAGTGAACCATGAAATCAAACCGCAATATATGCAGAACATGGGCATAAGATATGACATTGGTGTGGGCTCTCTACTCTTGCTAATAGATTAGGGTCTCAAATTAGGATTCCCCCTCCTCCCATTACTCCCTGATTCTCTCTGGAAAAGGGGCTTTTTTTTAAATTTATTTTTTTAAAGCCGTATCTGTGACCATTTCAGCTCTGCTACAACTGTGCGAATTAAGATTATTAATAATACTGTCCTTCATTTCTTGCAGTGTGGAGCGTCTCCTGATGTCTGGTAGATGTCGGCCTACGTGGTGTCGCCGTTCACCACATCCAATCTGCTGTAACCAAGAGCTCATATTCGGATTTCCAAGTTTTTTATTAGTTTAGAGTTGTTGTTTTTTTTTGAGATTTTTGTGCCTTTACTGAAATATTGTACACTCCGTGTTTTAACCGCTATTGATTGAGCACATTTGCACGGTCTTAACACAACTTATTCAGGTCTACCCCTTGTCAGCACGCTGGTAATTGTGTATATATCGGTTTTCTTTATAATGCCATGAACGTCGTGTGTCTTATAGCAAGTCCTTCCTGGATTCTTCAGTCAAATATTTAAACCAGGTAAATTGAAATGTAGGTATAAGCAAATTGCCAGGTTTCTTAAGAGGACCCCTCTGCTCTCCTATCATATGTTTTAGAAAACATATGACTTTCCCATGAAATAATGCTGGAGCTTTTTCTCTTAGAACTCTGCATTGCGCCATTCCTCTGTTGTTCCTCCTGGAAATGTATAAATTGATAACTGGGTGTTGCCATTCCTCTTGTCAATAGTGTGTGTCGCTACACTGTCTGTGAGCACTGATTGGACTGGCAGTGGGCAGGGACACTATAAAACAGCTGTCAGGAGAGGCGGACGGTTCTGTTCCAGACATCTGTCCTCAGTTGCCATAAACCACTACAACCTCTGTGGTTCTCCAGCTGTTGTGAAACTACAACTCCCAGCATGTCCTGACAGCTGCAGGCTGGGAGTTGTAGTTTTACAGCAACGTGAGAGCAACAGGTTGTAGAACGGTTGTATTCTGCCCAGTTCCACTAAGATGTCTATTCCAGCATGAAGAAACCTTCATCACTCTGCTTGCTTTCATGCTTTGGCAACCCATCTCTATTGGGTTTGGTAATTGCAGGGGCTTCTTTCCAAGGTTGCATGTTTTTTCAAGTTTGTTCCAAGTAAAGGCAAAGAGTAGTTACTGGCGACCTATTGGATGATGCTGCTTTACCAGGAGCGGATGTAATACTGGATGACCGGCCATGCTCCCTCTGAGGAGATGCACAATCCCAAAGCCCACTTTTTAGTTAAAGGGTAACAAAACGTTTGACAAACTTCTGACATGTCATAGTGACATGTCAGAAGTTTTGATTGGTGGGGGTCAGAGCACAGAGACCCCCACCAATCTCTAGAACGAAGCAGCAGAAGTGCTGGTGTGAGTGTTCAGCTTCTTTGTGTCCGGCTTTTTCCGGAAATAAATGTATTGGCGTACGGATTCATTAGAAAGTCTGAGCCCGTACTCCGATACATCGGCTTTCCCGAAAATAACGAACAGACACGAAGCGGCTAAGCTATTACACAAGCGCTACAGCTGCTTTGTTCTAGAGATTGGTGGGGGTCTCAGTGCTCGGTCCACCCACCAATCAGAACTTATGACATGTCAGAAGTTTGGCAAACATTTAGCTACACTTTAAGGTTTTATACCGGCTGACGAAGTGTGGGCTTTTTTAAGGATTCTGGTTAATTTAAGTTAATTTTGTATCCGGAGAATCTGGCCACGCTAAGGGTATGTGCACACGACCTATTTTCAGACGTAATTCAGGTGTTTTACTCCTCGAATTACGCCTGCAATGGGTCTTACGATGTTCTGTGCAGACGAGCTGTCATTTTACGCGTCGCTGTCAAAATACGGCACGTAAAATGACGGCTCGTCAGAAGAAGTGCAGGACACTTCTTGGGACATTTTTGGAGCTGGTTTTTCTCATAGACTCCAATGAAAACCGCTCCAAAAAACGCCGCGAAAAACACGAGTTTCTCAAAAAAACTTCTGAAAATCAGGAGCTGTTTTCCCTTGAAAACAGCTCCATATTTTCAGACGTATTTTGTTAATCGTGTGGACATACCCTCATTGCCAAAGAAACAAACTAGAGACACAGACAAACCATTTATGTAGAAGAGTGATGTGCAATATAGGAACCTTATAGACTAAGCCATTGTAAACCTACCAGCCTTCCTATCCTCCCCACCACCAGAAACTTCAGGGAAAAATCCAATGCTGTGCCTTTTTTTTTTTTTTTTCCTTGTCCTGTGCTATTTTGTGCTCCTCACGCCCCCTAGTGCAGGGGTCAGGAACCTTCGGCTCTCCATCTGTTGCAAAACTACAACTCCCAGCATGCCTTGATAACCAAAGGCTTTATCATTCCAGCCAAAGACTGTTGGGCATGCTGGGCATTGTAGTTTTACAACAGCTGGAGTGCCGAAGGTTGCTGACCCCTGCGGGGTCTAGTGCCTTGCCAGTATTGCCTGATGAGTTCATGTCGTAACATAAATTGTGCATGGCCTCCAAGGTTTACTCACTGTATCACTCGGGGTCACCGCATAACTCACTCAGAAACCTAATGGCCTGTTGGGGCAAATGATATAAGGGCTTTTGCCAATATAATGCCAATGTTACATCCTGACCGCTGCAGAGGTCTGCAGGAAAGGTGCCTTTTGATAAAGGATGGTGAACGGCTTGCGTTACCCGTCTCATCACAAAGGGTTCCACAAACGCAGATTATATAGTGTTTAGAGCACAGTGAAAGTCTGTTATAAGCCATACAGTCTTGGGCTAGACCTCAACTGACTCGTATGTGATGTGATCACCTCGAGGTTCTGTGCCGCCATCTGTAGCTGAACATCATGAGCCTCACCCAGCCATTATGGGATGCAGCAATGGCGAATGCCACTTTCCAGTGTTTTGTAAATGGTATACTCTAACCTTAGCTTATAGAGAGCTATATATATATCTCGTGTGCCAATAGCGCCTTGCCATCCTGATGAATGCGTATAGACCATATGATCCATTTTCTGTTATTTCTGCCTTTCACTGAATACCATCATAAATGCATTATTTAGCAGGAATGGGGCCTTTACCAATGTGCCTGTATTTGCGTCCATGTCAGCGTGCCACCTGATGACTCGGAGAATCAGAAATAACTTCGGGCGTTTTCAGTTTTTGCATTTAGTACGTTTTTTTCTAATACGCAAGCTTTAGTGAAGTGTGGACATAGCCTTAATCCTGGTTGCGCCCCCTGCTGGCTTGGTTGGGGAACATGGCTGTTCTCTTCCCTGAGGTCTGCAGTAAGGTGGCGCAACCAGGGTTTTAGGACACTACTCATTTGGCACCAACAACTCAAGTCTCTTGAAAAAGGTTGCCAGTCTGGTGCCGCCTTCCTATGATGCCACTTTGAAGGTGGTTGATCACAGCCTTACAATAAAAAAAAAACCTTGCTGGAATATTTTTTACGAATGTTCTGTATTTGTATGAATGCAGGTCTGGACTGATGGCTAATTTTTAATCTGGTAGATGTACAATTGTTGTGATTTAACACTACTGCATTGTAATAAAGTCGTTTTCTGCAGGTTCACGGCGTCTCGTTTTTTGGTCTGTAACTTCTCAAACCGATCGTAAAGGGAACTTGCCGCAAATTATCCTATTAAGGCTCTGTTCACGGCTTGTCCGGGCTTTACATGGGTCGGGAGATATTCCTGGCGTATGTGGCATACGTCAGACCTAGGCCCCCATGTTTAAAAAGTACACCTAGGACACTCGTTGGCATCCGTCAGGGCTATGGATAGGTTCGACGTATGCGCTGGGAGTATCTCAAGGTGGACATGCAGAACATACTCCCTAAATGTCATGTGAACAAAGCCTAATTATACATTGATAAAATCAGTGGGGTTGCTGCTTTTTATTTTTAAAGGGCCTCGAAAAAAAAAAAATAACAGGTGAAATTAATTGGTTGCCATCAGGAACTACTTCAATTTTTCTGTGCACCGGTTTTGAAGACCAAGCCAGAAGTGGATCCAAAAAGAAGGAAAGGGATTAAAAACAGACTGATCTACTTTCTTTTGTGCCCACTCCTGTAATTGGCTCCCAAAAGTGAGTAAAAAAAAACAGCATCAAAACCTACGTATGTGTGATCCTGGCCTTTTTAGGCAGGTTTCAAAGGGACTCCATACCTGGACCTCCTGTGGTTTCCACAATGGTGATCTTAGTTTGGTTCAGTAGAACTTTGGGGGGTCCAGATATTACATAGACACAGATGATGATAAAATGTGGCCACGTTACAGCCGTCATCTGAGAGCGGTTTTATAGGTTCCTTTCTAAGATCTCGGCTTTAAGCTACTTTGATTGTTTTCTTAGAACTCCTCTCTGATCATTCAGGTTTTCTAATTAAAATCTATGGCGGGCCTTCAATCCTGCTCCAGTTGGGAACAATCTGCTATTCTCCTTAAACCTACCAGAGACTGATATTAAGTTCCAGGAACAGGTGATTCAAGAACTTTACTAGAAATTGCCCACGTAGTTCAAGCCTTCGCTGTGTGTTACCCACCTCGCACTATGGACTGTATTTTTAATAACCTCTAACATGGACAACGGTTTACTAAACTAATGTCATAGACGAACCGCTTGCGATTAAGGCCATCAGTACACCTGGTTGGCAATATTTACTCCTATCCTGTGCTGCCAACAAGTTCAGAGTACACTGTTCTGTCTAGTGCAGCACTTGAGCATGACAGAGGGAGTCTCTTATTCTTTGAGTCATGCTCTGTGTATTGTGGTATAGAGGACATGCCAGCTCTCCCGTGTGGTGTAGTCTAGAGGATCCGTCGGCTCTCCCGTGTGGTGTAGTCTAGAGGATCCGTCGGCTCTCCCGTGTGGTGTAGTCTAGAGGATCCGTCGGCTCTCCCGTGTGGTGTAGTCTAGAGGATCCGTCGGCTCTCCCGTGTGGTGTAGTCTTGAGGATCCGTCGGCTCTGCCGTGTGGCGTAGTCTAGAGGATCCGTCGGCTCTGCCGTGTGGCGTAGTCTAGAGGATCCGTCGGCTCTGCCGTGTGGCGTAGTCTAGAGGATCCGTCTGCTCTGCCGTGTGGCGTAGTCTAGAGGATCCGTCGGCTCTGCCGTGTGGCGTAGTCTAGAGGATCCGTCGGCTCTGCCGTGTGGCGTAGTCTAGAGGATCCGTCGGCTCTGCCGTGTGGCGTAGCCTAGGGGACCCGCATACTAAATAACACAGGAGCATTAAGTATGTGACCATACTTTCGTCTGGTGCTCTACATTACAGCTTGGCTTATCGTGTCATATGGAAATAGTGCCAGTACCTATTAAAAGTAAATGGTGGTGTATTGCTGTGTTTTCACCGGACTATGTGAATATACACAAGTTGCTCATCTTGTCTCCCTGCTAGTAGATCTAGAAGGGTATGTTCGGAAGCCCCATGTAAGAACCTGTTCCTGGTTTTATGGGACTGTAGAATCTAAAGTGATGACTAATCTACGTTCTTATATAACTCGTCTTCTACACTTGGCAGTAAATGCTGTGAACTCCACGTGTCTCCTGCTCATCGCTCAACAACCAGAAAATAAAACTGCTCTCAAAGACGTACGTATGTTTACTGAGGAGCCGGGACTTGTCTTGTCGTTCTTTGCATCCTTTCAGGTTTATTGATATTCTTACTGAGGACAATGGCAATAATCTGCGCAGATCCATCTATTCAGCTGAGAATCCCAGTCACCCTGTAACTTTCCACTCGACCGCTTCATCGGAAGCTTAAAAACAGGAGGTTCAGAGATTAACAGAATTAGATATATATATGTATCTAGCTCTGTCGCTCCCTCTCTTTCTGTCTTGCTCGCTCTATCTGGCCCTAAACAGTCTAATTACAATTTTGTGATGTAATTCTGAATGAAGAAACACAAGGAGATGGAATTATTAGAAAATAACTTGGTCCGATGAAGTCAACTTCAAACTTTCAGATTCTGTTAATAGGCACAACTGTGTATATTACTCAGAAAACACCCCCTCCCCCCCCCCCAAACAATTGAAGAACAGTTGAGTCACCCTGGGGTTACGGATTGGGCGGCCCTCTCATGTAAAGGGGTATTTAGACCCGTCTTCTACAATACAACAGTCTCCTCAGACCTGTAACATGATCCAAGAAAATGTAATACCACAATTGTAGTTGGAGGCTGAAAATGCAGACGATCTTCAGCAAGATGGAGCCCTCCTCACTTTGCTTTAGCGGTGCGTCATTCTCTTGACAATAAATGACCCAATGGGTGGCAAGGTAGATGAGGCCCGGGTTGAATGGCTGCAACAATCACCAGACTGTACCCCGATGGACTTTTTAGTTTGGGGAGTTATCAAAGATCAGGTATATTCAAAAAAACTGTGCAGGGTTGATAACAAGAGTGAGTTCATAAAAGAAGCAGCTAAAATGAATGCCAATAAAGAAAGCTGGGAAATGTCCTGCTAGACGCTGCGCTGACTCTGGACTTGATATAACACAGTGACCAACACCAGCAGATGACACGGCCCCCAAACCATCACTGACTGAGGAAACTTCACACTGGACCACAAGACACTTGGATTGACGCCTCTCCACTCTCCTTTCCAGACTCCGGGACCGAGATTTCCCAATGAAATGCAAAATTTACTTTAATCTGAAAACAGGACTGTGGACACTGAGCAAGAGTGTTGGTCCACTGTGTTATATCAAGTCCAGAGTCAGCGCAGCGTCTAGCAGGACATTTCCCAGCACTTCATGCTTCCCTCTGCTGACAAGCTTTATGGAGAGGCTGATTTCATTTTCCAGCAGGACTTGGCACCTGCCCACACTGCCAAAACTACCAATACCTGTTAAGGTATCAAAAAAAATGAAACATTGATACAGAAGTGATAAATGACACAACGAAAAAATCAATAAGTGATAAGTGTAACAGAAAAACATGCTAAAAACATAATTATGATAATTGAATATTCAAAAAGCTGTGTTGCGAATTAAGGCTGCACCACTCACCAATCAGAAGCATGATGTTTAATTTGTATATTAAATATTCACTTGATGTTCTGCTGGTATACATATATATATATATATATATATACACTACCGGTCAAACGTTTGGGGTCACCCAGACTCACACGTATATTTATCAAATGAGTTGCAAAATGACTAGAAAATATAGTCAAGACATTGACAAGGTTAGAAATAATGATTTTTATTTTAAATAATAATTTTCTCCTTCAGACTTTGCTTTCATCAAAGAATGCTCCATTTGCAGCAATTACAGCATTGCAGACCTTTGCCATTCTAGCTGTTAATTTGCTGAGGTAATCGGGAGAAATTTCACCCCATGCTTCCAGAAGCCCCTCCAACAAGTTGGATTGGCTTGATGGGCACTTTTTGCGTACCATACGGTCAAGCTGCTCCCACAACAGCTCTATGGGGTTGAGATCTGGTGACTGCGCTGGCCACTCCATTACAGATAGAATACCAGCTGCCTGCTTCTTCCCTAAATAGTTCTTGCATAATTTGGAGGAGTGCTTTGGGTCATTGTCCTGTTGTAGGATGAAATTGGCTCCAATCAAGCGCTGTCCACAGGGTATGGCATGGCGTTGCAAAATGGAGTGATAGCCTTCCTTATTCAAAATCCCTTTTACCTTGTACAAATCTCCCACTTTACCAGCACCAAAGCAACCCCAGACCATCACATGACCTCCACCATGCTTGACAGATGGCGTCAGGCACTCTTCCAGCATCTTTTCAGTTGTTCTGCGTCTCACAAATGTTCTTCTGTGTGATCCAAACACCTCAAACTTCGATTCGTCTGTACATAACACTTTTTTCCAATCTTCCTCTTTCCAATGTCTGTGTGTTTTTGCCCATATTAATCTTTTCCTTTTATTAGCCAGTCTCAGATATGGCTTTTTCTTTGCCACTCTGCCCTGAAGACCAGCATCCCGGAGTCGCCTCTTCACTGTAGACGTTGACACTGACGTTTTGCGGGTTCTATTTAATGAAGCTGCCAGTTGAGGACCTGTGAGGCGTCTATTTCTCAAACTAGAGACTCTAATGTACTTGTCTTGTTGCTCAGTTGTGCAGCGGGGCCTCCCACTTCTCTTTCTACTCTGGTTAGAGCCTGTTTGTGCTGTCCTCTGAAGGGAGTAGTACACACCGTTGTAGGAAATCTTCAGTTTCTTGGCAATTTCTCGCATGGAATAGCCTTCATTTCTAAGAACAAGAATAGACAGTCGAGTTTCACATGAAAGCTCTCTTTTTCTAGCCATTTTGAGAGTTTAATCGAACCCACAAATGTAATGTTCCAGATTCTCAACTAGCTCAAAGGAAGGTCTATGGATTTTTGTATTGATTATCCATGTTCTGTGACATAACTGTAAGATTTTTTTCCTGTGCAGTTTCCCTGTGTGCATTTTCAGGTGGGTAAGTAAAGGGGTGCAGAGGCAGAAGCTAGGAACTGGTTCTGAAGATGGCCAAACAGTTCCCCTGCCAAATCATAAGAAATCAGTCCTGTAAAATGTGTGTGCATTTGGGGGCCCTCTTATAGATTTTGCAGCAGGACCCAGGAGGAACTACAAGTTACACTGCTGACCAGAAGTTCCTTTTTTGCTACCATAGATGGACTAGAGAATCAACAAGCCCCGGGATGCTCTGCTATAGATGGCATTGTGCCATGAACCAGCATTATGAGGAGACATCCTTTAGCTCTTACTATAGGGCCCACTCTCCCCTTTGCCGGCTCCTGCCCAATGTAAAGATGAGGATTTTTTTGTTGTATTTTTTTAAAGGAAATGTTTCTGATAAAGCAGATTTATTGCATATAGAGCTCACTCTTGTATCTAATAACGCACGCAGCTCGCCCTAAAGCTTTATTTAGAAGGCCATATTAGGGATCTTTTCCAATGCCGTATACACAGCCCTAAAAATCAGGATCTGATCCCATCAGGGAAATGCAGGAAAACTTGTGAGAGCTTCACTGAAATCAATGGAGAGCCTGAGGAATTGAAATCTCCATTACATGAGTGTAATAAGTACAATTGACTCCCATGTATGTATATAATAAGTGCTAATGACCCCCCACAATGATTGTACGTATACATGTATGTAATAAGTAAAACTGTCCCCATGTATGTATGATTTTACGTAATTAATGCAACGGTCACCCTATGACCGTATGTATGTATGTATGTATGAATGATTGTATGTATGTATGATTGTATGTATGATTGTATGATTGTATGTATGATTGTATGTATGTAATTAATGCAACTTACCCCATGTATGTATGATTGTATGTATGTATGTATGTATGATTGTATGTATGAATGAATGTATGTTTGTATGATTGTATGTATGTAATTAATGCAACTGACCCCATGTATGTATGAATGATTGTATGTATGTATGTATGTATGTATGTATGTATGTATGATTGTATGTATGATTGTATGTATGATTGTATGTATGTAATTAATGCAACTTACCCCATGTATGTATGATTGTATGTATGTATGTATGTATGATTGTATGTATGTATGTATGTATGTATGAATGAATGTATGTTTGTATGATTGTATGTATGTAATTAATGCAACTGACCCCATGTATGTATGAATGATTGTATGTATGTATGATTGTATGATTGTATGTATGATTGTATGATTGTATGTATGATTGTATGTATGTATGATTGTATGTAATTAATGCAACTGACCCAATGTATGTATGATTGTATGTATGTATGAATGAATGTATGTATGAATGATTGTATGTATGAATGATTGTATGTATGAATGATTGTATGTATGTATGTATGTATGTATGTAATGCAACTGACCCCATGTATGTATGATTGTATGTAATTATTGCAACTAAACCCTCATGTATGAATGTACGTAATAAATAAAACTCACATCCATGTATGTAATAAGTATAACCGACCCCTGATGTATGGAAGATTGTACGTATGTATGCAGTTAATGCAAGTGACCCCCATGTATGTATGATTGTAGGTAAGCCTGTATGTAATAAATGCATCACCCTATGTGTGTATGTATGTATGTCATTTATGCAACTGACTCCTCAAGTAGAAATGTATGTAATAAATACAACTCTAACCCATACCTGTATATATGCAATACATACACCTGACTCTCATGTATGTATGTATCTGACCCCTCATATATGTAATAATCCCCCCAGCGTTAAGTAGTTATTGACTTCATGTTTACTTTGACTTGGAGTTTGTGATTTTACGTCATTGTTAATTTCCAGTTATTATGCCGCCCCGGGTTCTTGTATTTACTCTAATATTCTATGTAAAGTGGAGATTACACATAAGTGGCGCTCGTCCGCTCTTCTATACTTCACAAAGCTGATCTGTGTTTATAATAGAGTGGACATTGCAATCATTGTGCCGGGGGTGTCCTGCTACTATTATAACACCTATCATTGTGTCATTTGGCCGCTCATTTAAATAATGAGTTCCGCTCTTTGATACGTTAAAATAACAAATTTCCCATTCATGAAAGTCTGATGACGCCAGACGGAAAATTGTTAATTCTCTCAGGAAGACTTAATGTTTCATAATAACACATTACAAAGACAATTATACTCAACCTGCCTGACTGTGTCATACTCCCATCCAAATTACATTCTTTTCACTTTGTAAACGACAGTTTTGTAAATCTGAAGTTATATAACAGCGGGAGGGGGATAACATCAGATCTTACTAGAAGTTACTCGTCTGGAAGTTTAGAAATAGACATGAAGTAATAAAATTCAATTTTAGGGTCATTGTGATGTAACATATCGCACTGTGCCCCTGAAGATTCATTTTCCCCGCTGTGTAATTTATATTATCAATTGGCATTGACAATTAACACTGGAAAAGTGGGTCAAAACATGTAACTAAAATTTATATTTGGATCAAACTTAGAACAACATAAACTTAGCAGGAAAAAAACTACTATAATACTGCCCCCTATATACAAGAATATAACTACTATAATACTGCTCCTATATACAAGAATATAACTACTATAATACTGCCCCCTATATACAAGAATATAACTACTATAATACTGCTCCTATATACAAGAATATAACTACTATAATACTGCCTCCTATGTACAAGAATATAACTACTAAAATACTGCCCCCTATATACAAGAATATGACTACTATAATACTGCCCCCTATATACAAGAATATAACTACTACCATACTGCTCCTATATACAAGAATATAGCTACTATAATACTGCCCCTATATACAAGAATATAACTACTATAATACTGCCCCCTATATACAAGAATATAACTACTATAATACTGCTCCTATATACAAGAATATAACTACTATAATACTGCCCCCTATATACAAGAATATAACTACTATAATACTGCCCCCTATATACAAGAATATAACTACTATAATACTGCTCCTATATACAAGAATATAACTACTATAATACTGCCCCTATATACAAGAATATAACTACTATAATACTGCCCCCTATATACAAGAATATAACTACTATAATACTGCCCCCTATATACAAGAATATAACTACTATAATACTGCTCCTGTATACAAGAATATAACTACTATAATACTGCCCCCTATATACAAGAATATAACTACTATAATACTGCCCTCTATATACAGGAATATAACTACTATAATACTGCCGCTATATACAAGAATATAACTACTATAATACTGCCCCTATATACAAGAATATAACTACTATAATACTGCCCCCTATATACAAGAATATAACTACTATAATACTGCTCCTATATACAAGAATATAACTACTATAATACTGCCCCCTATATACAAGAATATAACTACTATAATACTGCTCCTATATACAAGAATATAACTACTATAATACTGCCTCCTATGTACAAGAATATAACTACTATAATACTGCCCCCTATATACAAGAATATAACTACTATAATACTGCCCCCTATATACAAGAATATAACTACTACCATACTGCTCCTATATACAAGAATATAACTACTATAATACTGCCCCTATATACAAGAATATAACTACTATAATACTGCCCCCTATGTACAAGAATATAACTACTATAATACTGCCCCCTATATACAAGAATATAACTACTACCATACTGCTCCTATATACAAGAATATAACTACTATAATACTGCCCCTATGTACAAGAATATAACTACTATAATACTTCCCCCTATATACAAGAATATAACTACTATAATACTGCCCCCTATATACAAGAATATAACTACTATAATACTGCCCCTATATACAAGAATATTACTACTATAATACTGCCCCTATATACAAGAATATAACTACTATAATACTGCCCCCTATATACAAGAATATAACTACTATAATACTGCCCCCTATATACAAGAATATAACTACTATAATACTGCTCCTATGTACAAGAATATAACTACTATAATACTGCCCCCTATATACAAGAATATAACTACTATAATACTGCCCCCTATATACAAGAATATAACTACTATAATACTGCCCCTATATACAAGAATATTACTACTATAATACTGCCCCTATATACAAGAATATAACTACTATAATACTGCCCCCTATATACAAGAATATAACTACTATAATACTGCCCCCTATATACAAGAATATAACTACTATAATACTGCTCCTATGTACAAGAATATAACTACTATAATACTGCCCCCTATGTACAAGAATATAACAACTATAATACTGCCCCTATATACAAGAATATAACTACTATAATACTGCCCCTATATACAAGAATATATCTACTATAATACTGCCCCCTATATACAAGAATATAACTACTATAATACTGCTCCTATATACAGGAATATAACTACTATAATACTGCTCCTATATACAAGAATATAACTACTATAATACTGCCCCCTATATACAAGAATATAACTACTATAATACTGCTCCTATATACAAGAATATAACTACTATAATACTGCCGCTATATACAAGAATATAACTACTATAATACTGCTCCTATATACAAGAATATAACTACTATAATACTGCCCCCTATATACAAGAATATAACTACTATAATACTGCTCCTATATACAAGAATATAACTACTATAATACTGCTCCTATGTACAAGAATATAACTACTATAATACTGCTCCTATATACAAGAATATAACTACTATAATACTGCCCCCTATATACAAGAATATAACTACTATAATACTGCTCCTATATACAAGAATATAACTACTATAATACTGCCGCTATATACAAGAATATAACTACTATAATACTGCCCTCTATGTACAAGAATATAACTACTATAATACTGCTCCTATATACAGGAATATAACTACTATAAGGCTATGTTCACACGGAGTATTTTGGGGGAGGAATATCTGCCTCAAAATTCCGTTTGGAACTTTGAGGCAGATATTCCTCTCCCTGCACGCCGATTTTCGCGGCAATTATCGCGCCGTTTTTCGCCCGCGGCCATTGAGCGCCAAGGGCATAAAACAGCGAGAAATACGCTTTCTCCTGCCTCCCATTGAAGTCAATGGGAGGTCGGAGGCGGAAGCGCCCGAAGATCGGGCATGTCGCTTCTTTTTCCCGCGAGGCAGTTTTACTGCTCGCGGGAAAAAGACGCCGACGCCTCCCATTGAAATCAATGGGAGGTGTTCTCGGGCCGTTTCTGCCGAGTTTTGCGACGCGGTTTCCGCGTCAAAAAACTCGGCAAAATACCCCGTGTGAACATAACCTAATACTGCTCCTATGTACAAGAATATAACTACTATAATACTGCCCCTATATACAAGAATATAACTACTATAATACTGCCGCTATATACAAGAATATAACTACTATAATACTGCTCCTATATACAAGAATATAACTAGTATAATACTGTAGTAGGAAACAAAGGGAGAAATCCTCCAGCTCACCTGACACAGAGATTTGAGTGTCGCTGTCAGCGCCTGGATCTTTTTCGTGTCGGCACACGATACAGGAACAGAGGTAGCAGAAAAAATGGTCCAGCGCTCTGGTAGTAGTAAAATAGAAAAAATATTTTTCCACGTTTAATAGAATTGCGTTAAAAAGTCCATTGTAGTATGGTCTCGGTGTGTGGATGGAAGGAAAGAATGATCCTGTTAGCCTACGCGTTTCGGACGAGGCAACGTCCTTAGACTTGGCTGTAGTGTAGTTTGAAATTGGCGCTCTGGCGGATTTATACTGTGTCCAGGGTGACAGCTGAGTCCTAATTGTGTTTCACGACTCTGTGTCAAATGGACCGCAACCCGGAAGTGGAATGATGCCAGCGTTTGGTGCGCCCATGTTAGTGTTACGTAAGTTGACTTGTCATGTTGGGCAACTTGCCCTATGAAACAATATATGTTTCTTTGTTGGACTATGTTATGGATTATGGGTTATGTCTAGCATGTATCACTAAAGTATTTAAGGACGCTTATAAAATGGATCTTAAACTTGGTCATGTGTGCGTTCCAGGTCATGTGACTACGTGGAACGCAAACATGTAAGACGGATCAGCGGCATGCAAGCTGGATGAACGTGAGTCATCCTAATTCAATTACTTATGGTACGTAAATATTTGATTCCTATGGGATTAGCAAAACTTGTACTTGAAAAGTACTTGGGAAGGAAATGTCAAAGTTTGATGTCTGTACCTATGGGCATAATTGATTACCGTTCGGGTCACAATATATTTGGTGTTAATGTAACGAAGAGCGGCCAGATTAAAGACATGTTTGCGCATCTAAAATTCAAATTTTTACTAATTGAAGATGATTGGATCATAAGTGCACGGGTAAGGAAAGTGAAGTGAAAGAAAAAATTAAATTGTGAAAATGTAATGCATGACAATCAGCATATGTTATGCATGCACCACGGGGGGTGATTGGTTAAAATCATGATTATATGGAGAGGTTCCTGTGAAGACAAGATGTCAAAGTGTGTTATATTATGAATTCATGGGACTGTGTATGAGGAGGTGGTACGATGTTAAATAGTTTTATTTATCAATATTGGAACATGAGTTCTTTTTTCAAATTTAAGCCGTCTGGAAATCTTGTTTTTAGTCTATAAATCCAGAAGGCTTCTCTTAGGTGAGTTTTGTTTTTTATGTCACCTCCTCTTTTCGGCATGTGAATTTTTTCGATAGCGTAGCAGCGGAAAGTTTTAGTTGTCCTATTGTGTTTGTGTATGAAGTGTTTTGATGCGTTGGAAATGTTCACAATATTTGGATTTCTGACATAACTCAGATGTTCCAGTATTCTGGTTTTTAATTTCCTGTTAGTGCATCCCACATATTTTAAACGACACTCTGTGCATTCAATAATATAGACAACCGATTCCGTGTTACAATTTATATAATTTTGAATGGTAAATGTGTCCGTTTGAGTAGAGTTACTGAAATTTTTAGTAGGGTATGCATAAGAACAAACTTTGCAGGGGTGTTGGCCACACCTGTAAAAGCCTTTTGTTTCTAACCATGTGGTATTTGTTTTATCATGTGAACTGAAATAGGACGGGGATAGGACGCTGCCTAGGGATGGTGCTTTGCGGGCTACTATCCTGATTCCTCCTGCCAAGATGGTGCGCAAACTGTCATCCTCCATGAGAATTGGTAAGTATCGATTTACTAGATTTTTGATTTGTGAGAATTGATTACTCTGTTGAAGAATTAATGTAGGCTGACTGCTGGTATTTTGCTTAATGGTGTTTTTATTGTGGTACTCAAGTAGTTGTGTTCTAGGTTTTTTAGACATGATGTCACTTGCTCTATTCAGTGTCCATTGTGGATATCCTCTTTTGGAGAGTCTTGATTTAATCTGTTCTTCTTCTAGTAAGAAACGATTATGTGAACTGCAGTTCCGTTTCGCTCGGTGCATCTCTCCTACTGGTATGGCCCGAATGGTTTGTTCAGAGTGATTACTTTTGGCATGAAGTATGTTGTTAGATGCTGTTGGTTTGCGCTGTGTTTCGGTGCATATTGTCTGGCCCACTTTGCCGCTTAGTTTTAGGTCTAGGAAGATAATCTCAGTAGTGTTGTGGTTATGAGTAAATTTAAGATTACAGTTATTACGGTTTAGACTCTCGACAAAAGCTGGGATGATATTAATGTCTCCTTTCCAGATAAGTAAAATGTCATCAATGTATCTACCGTACCATTCAATACAATTGCCATATATGTTGTTACTGGAAAAAATGTGGGACTGCTCCCACCACGACATGACCAAATTTGCCACTGAGGGGGAAAATTTTGCCCCCATAGATACACCCCTTAATTGAAGATAATATTTTCCATCGAATAGGAAATAATTGTTTGTCATTAGAAACACCAGAACCTCCAGTATATAAATTTGGAAATTCTTGTCGTAACTACTGTGTGTAGAAATGTGTTCTTCCAAGGCAGTGTAAGCTATTTGGTGGGGAATTGAGGTATATAGTGAGACCACATCACAAGTGAGCCATGTGTAATTTTCTTGCCACCGTAGATTGCTTAGTGAATTTAGGACATTTTTAGTGTCACTTAGGAAGCCAGGTGTTCTTTGTACTAGAGGTTGCAGCAAAGTGTCAAGCCATTCTGATAGTCTCTCAAGTATTGAACCAATACCTGAGACTATGGGTCTCATTGGTGGAGGGAAAAAGCAAATTCAAACGAGACACTAAGGACTATGCACTAAATGAAATTTACACCTGGAACAAGAGAGAAAGAAACTATAACAGACCAAGACCCATCCTAAAAAAACGGAATTATCAACATAAACAATATAAGGATCTACCCAACAGAGTAAGCTTCAGCTCCACTGAGCCAGACTCAGCAGAGGGCTTTTCAGAAGATGAAAATATGAGAACACGGTCCTACTCCAACCATAGACAAGATGGTCCAGGTCATCAGTCAAAAAACGAGGAAGGAGGGGCGGTAGGAAGCACAAACAGACCAAATCAAGATCTAAATCGCCGCCTCCGTCCCCGAAAATTTCAGCATTATTAGAAACTAACGTCACTAACTTATCTTCTACTACGTTAACCAAGGAACAAAATCAAGTTCTATCATTGGGCCTCAATTTTGCCCCGAAAAATAATTTCAACTTGTTCAACACCATACTCGATATCAATAAATTTATCCGCAATTTGACTGTTAAAAAACATTTTTCAGCACCAGAAATTGCCACTGATAGCTTGATACCTTCATCGAATACAATTAACGTTATCGAAGATCCACCAGTGGACATATCTCACATTCCATCTAATTTCTCGTTTCAAGAACTTACGACCATGGTATGCCTGGACCACCTATGCACGGAAAAACCAAACCAAACAGTCATGACTGCTAGAAATTTTGAAACATCAAACCCCAAGTTCTATCCAATAGGTTCACGCACAAACGTTACAGTCCTGAACAAACACGACTACAAATTATCCATTCTGACCATGTTATCAGACGAAACAACTTACAAAATTTTAGAAAAAAACCCAGTGGATAACATTAAAACCAACATGAAAAAATTACTCACTGATGGCCTACAACAAGGTTTCATCACTCAAAAACAGTTGGACTTTATATATATTGATCAACCCATTACTCCAATAATCCACGCTCTCCCAAAAATACACAAAGAAATTTTCCCTCCACCAATGAGACCCATAGTCTCAGGTATTGGTTCAATACTTGAGAGACTATCAGAATGGCTTGACACTTTGCTGCAACCTCTAGTACAAAGAACACCTGGCTTCCTAAGTGACACTAAAAATGTCCTAAATTCACTAAGCAATCTACGGTGGCAAGAAAATTACACATGGCTCACTTGTGATGTGGTCTCACTATATACCTCAATTCCCCACCAAATAGCTTACACTGCCTTGGAAGAACACATTTCTACACACAGTGGTTACGACAAGAATTTCCAAATTTATATACTGGAGGTTCTGGTGTTTCTAATGACAAACAATTATTTCCTATTCGATGGAAAATATTATCTTCAATTAAGGGGTGTATCTATGGGGGCAAAATTTTCCCCCTCAGTGGCAAATTTGGTCATGTCGTGGTGGGAGCAGTCCCACATTTTTTCCAGTAACAACATATATGGCAATTGTATTGAATGGTACGGTAGATACATTGATGACATTTTACTTATCTGGAAAGGAGACATTAATATCATCCCAGCTTTTGTCGAGAGTCTAAACCGTAATAACTGTAATCTTAAATTTACTCATAACCACAACACTACTGAGATTATCTTCCTAGACCTAAAACTAAGCGGCAAAGTGGGCCAGACAATATGCACCGAAACACATCGCAAACCAACAGCATCTAACAACATACTTCATGCCAAAAGTAATCACTCTGAACAAACCATTCGGGCCATACCAGTAGGAGAGATGCACCGAGCGAAACGGAACTGCAGTTCACATAATCGTTTCTTACTAGAAGAAGAACAGATTAAATCAAGACTCTCCAAAAGAGGATATCCACAATGGACACTGAATAGAGCAAGTGACATCATGTCTAAAAAACCTAGAACACAACTACTTGAGTACCACAATAAAAACACCATTAAGCAAAATACCAGCAGTCAGCCTACATTAATTCTTCAACAGAGTAATCAATTCTCACAAATCAAAAATCTAGTAAATCGATACTTACCAATTCTCATGGAGGATGACAGTTTGCGCACCATCTTGGCAGGAGGAATCAGGATAGTAGCCCGCAAAGCACCATCCCTAGGCAGCGTCCTATCCCCGTCCTATTTCAGTTCACATGATAAAACAAATACCACATGGTTAGAAACAAAAGGCTTTTACAGGTGTGGCCAACACCCCTGCAAAGTTTGTTCTTATGCATACCCTACTAAAAATTTCAGTAACTCTACCCAAACGGACACATTTACCATTCAAAATTATATAAATTGTAACACGGAATCGGTTGTCTATATTATTGAATGCACAGAGTGTCGTTTAAAATATGTGGGATGCACTAACAGGAAATTAAAAACCAGAATACTGGAACATCTGAGTTATGTCAGAAATCCAAATATTGTGAACATTTCCAACGCATCAAAACACTTCATACACAAACACAATAGGACAACTAAAACTTTCTGCTGCTACGCTATCGAAAAAATTCACATGCCGAAAAGAGGAGGTGACATAAAAAACAAAACTCACCTAAGAGAAGCCTTCTGGATTTATAGACTAAAAACAAGATTTCCAGACGGCTTAAATTTGAAAAAAGAACTCATGTTCCAATATTGATAAATAAAACTATTTAACATCGTACCACCTCCTCATACACAGTCCCATGAATTCATAATATAACACACTTTGACATCTTGTCTTCACAGGAACCTCTCCATATAATCATGATTTTAACCAATCACCCCCCGTGGTGCATGCATAACATATGCTGATTGTCATGCATTACATTTTCACAATTTAATTTTTTCTTTCACTTCACTTTCCTTACCCGTGCACTTATGATCCAATCATCTTCAATTAGTAAAAATTTGAATTTTAGATGCGCAAACATGTCTTTAATCTGGCCGCTCTTCGTTACATTAACACCAAATATATTGTGACCCGAACGGTAATCAATTATGCCCATAGGTACAGACATCAAACTTTGACATTTCCTTCCTAAGTACTTTTCAAGTACAAGTTTTGCTAATCCCATAGGAATCAAATATTTACGTACCATAAGTAATTGAATTAGGATGACTCACGTTCATCCAGCTTGCATGCCGCTGATCCGTCTTACATGTTTGCGTTCCACGTAGTCAGATGACCTGGAACGCACACATGACCAAGTTTAAGATCCATTTTATAAGCGTCCTTAAATACTTTAGTGATACATGCTAGACATAACCCATAATCCATAACATAGTCCAACAAAGAAACATATATTGTTTCATAGGGCAAGTTGCCCAACATGACAAGTCAACTTACGTAACACTAACATGGGCGCACCAAACGCTGGCATCATTCCACTTCCGGGTTGCGGTCCATTTGACACAGAGTCGTGAAACACAATTAGGACTCAGCTGTCACCCTGGACACAGTATAAATCCGCCAGAGCGCCAATTTCAAACTACACTACAGCCAAGTCTAAGGACGTTGCCTCGTCCGAAACGCGTAGGCTAACAGGATCATTCTTTCCTTCCATCCACACACCGAGACCATACTACAATGGACTTTTTAACGCAATTCTATTAAACTTGGAAAAATATTTTTTCTATTTTACTACTACCAAAGCGCTGGACCATTTTTTCTGCTACCTCTAGTATAATACTGCCTCCTATGTACAAGAATATAACTACTATAATACTGCTCCTATATACAAGAATATAACTACTATACTACTGCCCCCTATATACAAGAATATAACTACTATAATACTGCTCCTATATACAAGAATATAACTACTATAATACTGCTCCTATATACAAGAATATAACAACTATAATACTGCCCCTATATACAAGAATATAACTACTATAATACTGCTTCCTATATACAATAATATAACTACTATAATACTGCTCCTATGTACAAGAATATAACTACTATAATACTGCCCCTATATACAAGAATATTACTACTATAATACTGCTCCCTATATACAAGAATATAACTACTATAATACTGCTCCTATATACAAGAATATAACGACTATAATACTGCCCCCTATATACAAGAATATAACTACTATAATACTGCCCCCTATATACAAGAATATTACTACTATAATACTGCCTCCTATATACAAGAATATTACTACTATAATACTGCCCCCTATATACAAGAACTACTATAATACTGCCCCTATATA
This sequence comes from Rhinoderma darwinii, assembly GCF_050947455.1. Taxonomy (NCBI): domain Eukaryota; kingdom Metazoa; phylum Chordata; class Amphibia; order Anura; family Rhinodermatidae; genus Rhinoderma; species Rhinoderma darwinii. Next base: position 18,013,765 of record NC_134696.1, on the reverse strand, counting down.
CAAGAATATAACTACTATAATACTGCCCCCTATATACAAGAATATTACTACTATAATACTGCCCCCTATATACAAGAATATTACTACTATAATACTGCCCCCTATATACAAGAATATTACTACTATAATACTGCCCCCTATATACAAGAATATAACTACTATAATACTGCCCCTATATACAAGAATATAACTACTATAATACTGCCCCCTATATACAAGAATATAACTACCATAATACTGCCCCCTATATACAAGAATATAACTACTATAATACTGCTCCTATATACAAGAAAATAACTACTATAATACTGCCCCCTATATACAAGAATATAACTACTATAATACTGCCTCCTATATACAAGAATATAACTACTATAATACTGCCTCTATATACAAGAATATAACTACTATAATACTGCCCCTATATACAAGAATATAACTACTATAATACTGCTCCTATATACAAGAATATAACTACTATAATACTGCTCCTATATACAAGAATATAACTACTATAATACTGCCCCCTATATACAAGAATATAACCACTATAATACTGCCCCCTATGTACAAGAATATAACTACTATAATACTGCCCCCTATGTACAAGAATATAACTACTATAATACTGCCCCCTATATACAAGAATATAACTACCATAATACTGCCTCCTATATACAAGAATATAACTACTATAATACTGCTCCTATATACAAGAATATAACTACTATAATACTGCTTCCTATATACAAGAATATAACTACTATAATACTGCCCCTATATACAAGAATATAACTACTATAATACTGCTTCCTATATACAAGAATATAACTACTATAATACTGCCCCTATATACAAGAATATAACTACTATAATACTGCTTCCTATATACAAGAATATAACTACTATAATACTGCTCCTATATACAAGAATATAACTACTATAATACTGCCCCTATATACAAGAATATAACTACTATAATACTGCCCCCTATATACAAGAATATAACTACTATAATACTGCCCCTATATACAAGAATATAACTACTATAATACTGCTCCTATATACAAGAATATAACTACTATAATACTGCCCCCTATATACAAGAATATAACTACCATAATACTGCCTCCTATATACAAGAATATAACTACTATAATACTGCTCCTATATACAAGAATATAACTACTATAATACTGCTTCCTATATACAAGAATATAACTACTATAATACTGCCCCTATATACAAGAATATAACTACTATAATACTGCTTCCTATATACAAGAATATAACTACTATAATACTGCTCCTATATACAAGAATATAACTACTATAATACTGCTTCCTATATACAAGAATATAACTACTATAATACTGCCTCCTATATACAAGAATATACACTACCGTTCAAATGTTTGGGGTCACTTAGAAATTTCCTTATTTTTGCAAGAAAAGCAGTTTTTTTCAATGAAGATAACATTAAATTGATCAGAAATACACTCTATACATTGTTAATGTGCTAAATGACTATTCTAGCTGCAAACATCTGGTTTTTAATGCAATATCTACATAGATGTATAGAGTCCCATTTCCAGCAACCATCACTCCAGTGTTCTAATGGTACATTGTGTTTGCTAACTGTGTTAGAAGGCTAATGGATGATTAGAAAGCACTTGAAAACCCTTGTGCAATTATGTTAGCACCGCTGTAAACAGTTTTTCTGTAATCACACAGTGATCATAATCCCAGCGTACCACCATACAATAATGCATGTCACAAACAGAAATAATAAATACAGTGATGTCGCAATATATGGACAATAAACACAGTGAAGTCATAGGAAAGGATGATTGTGCACAGTGATGTCACAGAACATGGATAATAAACAGTGATGTCACAGATAGTGGCTAAGGACCACATTAAGGCTATGTTCACACAGGGTCTTTTGCCGAGTTTTTTGACGCGGAAACCGCGTCGCAAAACTCGGCAGAAACGGCCCGAGAACGCCTCCCATTGATTTCAATGGGAGGCGTCGGCGTCTTTTTCCCGCAAGCAGTAAAACTGCCTCGCGGGAAAAAGAAGCGACATGCCCTATCTTCGGGCGCTTCCGCCTCCGACCTCCCATTGACTTCAATGGGAGGCAGGAGAAAGCGTGTTTTATGCCCGCGGCGCTCAATGGCCGCGGGCGAAAAACGGCGCGATAATTGCTATTCACACGGAGTATTTTGGGGGAGGAATATCTGCCTCAAAATTCCGTTTGGAGCTTTGAGGCAGATATTCCTCCCCCAAAATACTCCGTGTGAACATAGCCTAAAGGGTAACTAAACGTTCAACAAACTTCTGACATGTCAGAAGTTTTGATTGGTGGGGGTTCGAGCATTGAGACCCCCACCAGTCGCTAAAATGAAGCGTCAGAAGAGCTCGCGTGAGCGCTGTGTCACTTCGTTTCTGTTCGGCTTTTTCCAGAAAGCCGATGTAGTGGTGTACGGGCTCATAGACTTTCTATTGAGCCCGTACACTGCTACATAAATTTCCGTAAAAAGCCGAACAGAAACGAAGCAACTCAAGCGCTCACACCAGCGAATCTGCCGTTTCGTTTAAGCGATTGGTGGGGGTGTCTCAGTGCTCGGACCCCCACCAATCAAAACTTCTGACATGTCGCTATGACATGTCAGAAGTTTGTCGAATATTTAGTTACCCTTTAATGCCACAGCAAATAAATAATAAACACAGCATCATAATACAAATATCGTGTGCAGTGATGTCAGAGTACATGGAGAGTAAATACTGTGAAGTCATAGGAAAGAGTTATTGCACACAGTGATGTCACAGTACATAGATATTTATAGTGATGTCACAGCTAATGGCTAAGCATTACAGTGATGTCACAGTACAGAGGTTTCATGGATTATGAGTCTAAGGCCTCATTTACACGAGCGTGTGCGTTTTGCGCACGCCAAAAAACGCAGCGTTTTGCGTGCGCAAAAGGCACTTGACAGCTCCGTGTGTCATCAGTGTATGATGCGCGGCTGCGTGATTTTCGCGCAGCCGCCATCATAGAGATGAGGCTAGTCGACGTCAGTCACTGTCCAGGGTGCTGAAAGAGTTAACTGATCGGCAGTAACTCTTTCAGCACCCTCGACAGTGAATTCCGATCACAATATACACCAACCTGTGAATAACAAAAAGACGATCATACTTACCAAGAACTTCCTGCTTCCTACAGTCCGGTCTCCCGGCCGTTGCCTTGGTGACGCGTCCCTCTCTTGTCATCCGGCCCCACCTCCCTGGATGACGCGGCAGTCCATGTGACCGCTGCAGCCTGTGATTGGCTGCAGCCTGTGCTTGGCCTGTGATTGGCTGGAGCTGTCACTTGGACTGAATTGTCATCCCGGGAGGTCAGACTGGAGGAAGAAGACGGGAGTTATCGGTAAGTCAGAACTTCTTTATTTTTTTACACGTTCATGTATATTGTGATCGGAAGTCACTGTCCAGGGTGCTGAACCAGTTTAACTCTTTCAGCACCGTGGACAGTGACTGTCTCCTGACGTCGCATCCCGGAATTTTTTTTGCCGGGTTCGGTCAAAACGAGTTCGGCCGAACCCGGTGAAGTTCGGTGCGCTCATCTTTAATTTGACACTCCGTTTGGATGTTTGTAAACAGAAAAGCACGTGGTGCTTTTCTGTTTACATTCATCCTTTTGACAGCTCTTGCGCGAATCACGCAGTTCGCACGGAAGTGCTTCCGTGCGGCATGCGTGGTTTTCACGCACCCATTGACTTCAATGGGTGCGTGATGCGCGAAAAACGCACGATTATAGAACATGTCGTGAGTTTTACGCAACGCACTCGCGCTGCGCAAAATTCACGCATTGTCTGCACTGCCCCATAGAGTAATATAGGTGCGTACGACACGCGTGAAAAGCACGCGCGTCGCACGCGCGTATATTACGCTCGTGTAAATGAGGCCTAAATTTGAGAACAATGACAGACTCTATGGACCGTGTCTACAACCATTGTCTAGCATGATGGAGGATCAGTCCAGGTATCAGGATGAAGTAGAACATCTGAGTTGATGATTTCTTTATTACTGACGGCATCATGAGTGTTAATTCTACAGCAATGAATGTGTTATAAATTACTTGGATTGAGAGAAGCAAAAAATGTCCCTAGCTGGAAGGACTGCAGTGTCAGGCAAAGCTCAGCTCCCAATCGGGATTAGTATATTAGAAAGTGGCAGAACTTTTCATCGTCCACTATCTAAACAATATTTGCATAAAATATTTTACGCCAAAAAGTGGTGCTAGTTTGTTATTTGACGATTTATTTGTCACGCTGCTTTGTGCTTCGTTTTTTCTATTTGTCGTAGATGACATTTGCGCCATTTTTCTAATACACTTTACACCACTACATGTGTCACTATATGTTTCACATTCTCTGCTTGCCACAATCGAAGATCTTCCAGAGACGACCTCATTGGGTTCCCGCTCCTGGGATCTTACGTGATCAACTGGTTATTGCCAGGGGTAAGCCGCAAGGTACACGCTAATTTTCCAATATCATGCTGTAAGATGGAGTCCTCTGACGCACGGTCGCGCCATTATTTGCGGCTGTAATATGGAAGCAGAAATATACTCGTCTTACGCTAGTGAATTCACATTGGCGTTTCCCCTCGTTTTTGCGGCTGTGGTCATTTGCCGTAGTGGCCGGATGTTACATTGTAGTGAACAGGATTTTATTTCTTGCCCTACACAGCGCGGCTGAAAACGATGAACTTTTTATGGGACGTTGGTTCACTACGCAACGTGTGCATGTAGCCTAAAGCTATATGCACACGTTGCGTATTTTGCTGCGGAAAATACGCACCAAAACCGCAGTAACACGCAGGAAATTCACAGGTAAAAACCACACCTAAGGGCTTATTTAGACGAACGTGATATACATCCGTGCAACGCGTGTGATTTTCACGCGCCTCGCACGGACCTATGTTAGTCAATGAGGCCGTTCAGATAGTCCGTGAGTTTCACGCAGCGTGTGTGCGCTGCATAAAACTCACGACATGTCCGATATTTGTGCGTTGTTCGCGCATCACGCACCCATTGAAGTCAATGGGTGCGTGAAAATCATACGCAGCACACGGAAGCACTTCCGTGGGACTCGCGTGATTCGCGCAACAGCAGTAAAAAGTATGAATGAAAACAGAAAAGCACCACGTGCTACAAACAGAGTGTCATAATGATGGCGGCTGCGCGAAAATCACGCAGCCACGCATCATACGCGGCTGACACACGGAGCTGTTCAGTACCTTTTGCGCGCGCAAAACGCACACGCTCCTGTAAATCCGGCCTTATAGTGCGTTGTTCAATGCATTTTTCAGTGCCGTTTTTACGTTTTGATGCATTTTTCGGTTCCGTTTTTACATTTTGATGCGTTTTTCAGCGCGTTTTCATGTTGCAGATTTTGGTGCAATTTTCCTCAGCACTAGGCAGATACAATTCGCAAGCGGAAACACAAGATAAATTGACATGCTGCAGATTTTAAAATCCACACCGCGGATCGATTTACGAGCAGAAAAATACCGCAAGCGTGTACATGAGATTTCCTGGAATCTCATTGACTGCGCTGTTTCTGTATTACGCTGCGGTTTGGCCACACGCAAATACGCGCGGCAAAACCACACGTAATACCCATCGTGTGCATTGACCCTTATGACTTTCTTAGCCTGCGCCCCTTCTAGACACTTTATAAAACTTTTCACAAAGGCACAAAAAGTGTCTAACACTTCATAAATGATACATTTTGGCGCATGGCATGTACTCTCCTTTTTTGTGCAATTTCTGCCCAAATTTCGGCGAATTTTCCATCGTAAATCTACCACTGTAGCCCACATTTACATTTTTTACTCCAGTCTGTGTAAGGGTATGTTCACACAGCTTATTTACGGACATAATTCGGGCGTTTTACGCCTCGATTTACGTCCGAAAATGTGCCTCGATAGCGTTGGCAAACATCTGCCCATTGAAAGCAATGGGCTGACGTTTGTCTGTTCACACGAGGCGTATATTTACGCGTCGCTGTCAAAAGACGGCGCGTAAATAGACGCCCGCGCCAAAGAAGTGTCATGTCACTTCTTCAGACGTAAATGGAGCCGTTTTCCATGGACTCCATGGAAAACCAGCTCCAGTTACGTCTGTAATGGACGCGGCGTTCAAGCGCCTGCACATGCCGTTACGGCTGAAATGACGGGGCTGTTTTCTCCTGGAAACAGCCCCGTAATTTCGGCCGTTACGGACGCTGCCGTGTGAACATACCCTAAAGGAGATGGAGTGGTTTGCAGCAAATGAATTAAAAGGTGCACAGATCTTAATAAATTTGGCGCATTTTCACCTAACAGAGATTAAATTCATTCTACGCCTGCTGTGCCAAAATTTGCGCCATTTCCTCCTATTCTACATAATAAATATGGCATAAACGACTTCTCCTTTGGACACCACCGCCCTCTTTTCTCGTCGCTTTCCAAGTTTGGCAAGCAACAAGAACAGTCGCAAATTTTACTTCTGAAATGTTGCGCGTCATAAATTGTGCCAAAACCCGCCATTGACTGCTTGATAACTGTGGGCCAGCGTGTCTAAAAATAGAAAAACCCTTTAAGGCGAGATTCACACGAACGTTATATACGTCCGTGTGCGGTCAGTGAAAGCCACGGACAGCACACAGACCTATGAAATTCAATAGAGCTTTTCAGACATGCATTTTTCAGGCAGCGTGTTTTTTTACGTTGTGTGAATCTCAGTGCACGTCCTATTCTCGTGCGTTTTTTGCGGATCACGCACCCATTGAAGTCAATGGGTGCGTGAAAATCACGGACAGCCCACGGACATCATCCATGTGCTGTCCGTGATTCACGCACCAGTTTCTACAAAAAAGTGCACCAACACGGACATCAAACACTGATGCCACACGGAACTGCGACACATGAAAAACGCTGTGGTTTTTACGTGCGCAAAACAGACGCGTTCGTGTGAATCAGGCCTAAGCGAGACGTTTCCTCAGAATTCATGAGACATTTTTGTGCGCGTCACACATCGGAGACAAATCTGCGCTAATTTTCTTTCCTTTTCCAAATTTTATTTGGTGACTTTTTTGTGACGCGTCGTTAAAACTTTTATTTTTTAAACTTTTGACAGAAGGTGGTTTTGCTTTATTCTATTTCTATGGTGTAATTCTATCCTTTATATGCAAACTCTGAGGTAAAAAAAAAAAAATTCTGTATAAAGTGGAGAACTTTAGGGTCAAAATCTGCGTTGACCGTCAGTATCTTGAGGTGAGAAGATCCTGAGGTAAATAAATCTCGGCCATTCAGTAGTTTATCGCTGACTACAAAGAGAAACAACGACGCCTCCGATAGGCTGTCCTAACCGAGGGCGTGATAGCTTTATAAAGCAGTAGGCGTGTCGCTGGTTCGCCCCGCCCCTCTCTGCTCATGCTCCTCAGCTGTGGTGTAACGTGCTCAGACAGGTGACAGCATATCGTGTCTCGGAAACAGCACCAATGGTCGGATTTATAACAATGCTCCTCTTCCACGCCCAGGCCAATGAGAAAGAGGCGGGCAGGAATGTGCAGCCAATGGGAAGGAGGAGGGCGGGGTCCCATCACGTTGCAGGGTGAATGTGTGTTGTGTGTGTGTGAGAAGATGGGGAGTCAGTAGGAGAGCGGAGTGTGAGAGGGGTGCAGGGCCGGGACTTGTCTGCGTCTTACCAGGCTTACCTATCCTTGGGGTGTGCTGAGAGTCTTACATTTTGGGGTGTTACTCTGGAAGCTGCCACCTGGGTAAGTGCTGGGCATGTGTCTGTTATTATTATGGTGCCCGTTACTATGGCGTCCATGTATCTATTTTGCTATGCCTGTATATCTTCTATTTATGTATCTATATGGCATTCATTGTTGGTAACCCTGGCATTGCCCACATTTGCCCATTCCCCCCCAGTCTCTCTCTTATGCCTATGACTGGTACAAAGTTTTAGCCCCCCCCCCCCATCATACGACCTTTACGTTACATTTACATCACCCCCAAATGTCAACTGTGGCAAAACCATAAAAAATTCCTGACCGTGGTGGCGACCTTGACGAGAAACCAGAAAAATGTATCTGATCTGAGTTGATCGTTGCAGGTTATATTGATGCATCTATAGGTGGTGTATTAGGGGAGGGGGTGATGCCCGCTTGGTTATTGCCGCCATATATATCCACGATCATTGCTGGAGGGGTCCGGTCATTTGCTGGGTGTAGGGGGCCCCCTTTATCAGTTGGGGTCCCAGTAGTCACCCATCGACCCTGTAGATTTGACCGGTCACAAGTTGGCGAGGTACGGCATTATTATGGTGGGCGATATTGCCAGGAAAGGTTGGGAGTTGTAGTTACAGAATCCATTGGAGTCCCCCTAGCGGTGGCATGGCAGTGAGTGGGTGCTTGGAGATGATGGGAGTTGTTGTGCCATAATGTATACTCCTGGAGGTGTTTGCAGGGCTATTGGGTACAGGAGTGGGGGCTGTTACTAGACAGGGGATTTTGTGCACGCGTCTTCGCTGGGTTATTTTTCCGCTGATCGGACGTCCGTGGCGCTGGTGTCGTGTGGATCCGTGAAGGGCACGTATGACATTGTGTCTCACCCCCTGTGCCCTTACAGCTCTGACCTGCAGCTCTCCTGGAAAACTAACTCCCAGCATGCCCTGACCGCCGCAGCCAGGGAGCCACAGGTTGGACATCACCTGGTGGACAATGATCCACAAACCTCTTCCACTGCTGATGCGTATTCAGCCAGATACAATACAAATAATTGTAATATGCTGGTAGTTGTAGTTCTACAGAATGCTGAGCACAGACTGCATGGTGATAGGGGGCACCTGGGGGCTGTCTGTGCATGTTAACATTTTTAGTTCGACAGCCGGAGAGCCCTAGGTTGCTAATAGCATTGTTATAGGGGGCATCTAGTGGGCAGATATGGTGGGGGGCTGTCAGAGCATGCTGGGAGTTGTAGTCTCCACAGGTTGCAGATCCCTGCCTTATGGTATTTCTATGTTGGGCAGAATTTAGGACTCATGCACCCAATTTTTTGCGGATCAGTGTGTTCGGAGGAGTGGGATTATTTGGGTATTTATGGCCCCGCACAGGTCGCCCCTCTACCTCCTATGTTAGTGCTACAATTTTAGAAATCATGTCACTGTTTTTAGCAAAAGGAGGATAAACCTCATCATTTCAGATCTCATCTGGGAGTAGGCAGCAGTGTAGAGGGTCTGTGCCAGGCACATGCAGCAGATTGGCTCTGCCCTAAGTGCCGATGAGAGTGGCCGGGCTGAGATGGATTTCTATTGGTCCTCTTCTGATTGGAGAGTCTCAGGCTCGGGGATTCACGTGAAGCAGACATGCTTTTCTGAGCTTCCGGGCTCTCACATGTCCCCACCGCCCCCTCCACCAGCGTCTCCGCTCTTACAGAAAACCCTCCACAGAGCGGACACTGATATCAATGGCGTCTTCTATACATTGTATCCTCTGCACGGTGTATGTATTAAGTGTTACTCTGATAGAGATAAAATAATCTATTTGCCCGGTCTGAGTTTTGCCAATAGATTTGCAATCCGTCCTCCGTTGATGTAGCTGAGGTTAACTAATAAAATGGCGCAGATCCATTGGCTTTTCTGTAGATCCTTCTAAATGTGTTACATTTCTCATGTCTATGATGAGTACAATGTATAGACATCTTGAAATTATTTTTAATTTGGCATTTGATAATCCAGAAAGTCTGATAATCCGCCGGTTGTGTCCAGTTTCTTTCCATAAATAGCGCCACATCTATCCATAGGTTGTGTCTGATATTGCAGCTCAGCCTCATACCAGATCCAGCCTATGGACAGACGTGGGTCTGTTTATGGGGGGACGGGGACTTATATATATAATTTTTTGGTTTTTTTCCGAATGTTGGACACCCCTTTAAATAAGGAAGAGGATAGAAGCATGAGCGGGATGCATTCTCCACGAGCCCCATACTACCATCTAAGAGGGACAGGGGTACAATCATATCCAGTTATATCAATGTCATGCGCCCAGTTCCCAGATTGCCGTCTGAAGGCGACCCCCATACTGTGCCAGGAGCAGCGTGTTCCTAAATCATTATCGCTCCCCTCCTCCACTGGGCGTCCAATCCCTGGATCCACCTCCCTTAAAGAGGCTCTGTCACCAGATTTTGCAACCCCTATCTGCTATTGCAGCAGATAGGCGCTGCAATGTAGATTACAGTAACGTTTTTATTTTTAAAAAACGAGCATTTTTGGCCAAGTTATGACCATTTTTGTAGTTATGCAAATGAGGCTTGCAAAAGTCCAAGTGGGTGTGTTTAAAAGTAAAAGTCCAAGTGGGCGTGTATTATGTGCGTACATCGGGGCGTTTTTAATACTTTTACTAGCTGGGCGCTCTGAAGAGAAGTATCATCCTCTTCTCTTCAGAATGCCCAGCTTCTGACAGTGCAGATCTGTGACGTCACTCACAGGTCCTGCATCGTGACGGCCACATCGGCACCAGAGGCTACAGTTGATTCTGCAGCAGCATCAGCGTTTGCAGGTAAGTCGATCTTACCTGCAAACGCTGATGCTGCTGCAGAATCAACTGTAGCCTCTGCTGCCGATGTGGCCGTCACGATGCAGGACCTGTGAGTGACGTCACAGATCTGCACTGTCACAAGCTGGGCGTTCTGAAGAGAAGAGGATGTTACTTCTCTTCACAGCGCCCAGCTAGTAAATGTATTAAAAACGCCCCGATGTACGCACATAATACACGCCCACTTGGACTTTTACTTTTAAACACACCCACTTGGACTTTTGCAAGCCTCATTTGCATAACTACAAAAATGGTCATAACTTGGCCAAAAATGCTCGTTTTTTAAAAATAAAAACGTTACTGTAATCTACATTGCAGCGCCTATCTGCTGCAATAGCAGATAGGGGTTGCAAAATCTGGTGACAGAGCCTCTTTAAGTACCTTGTTCTCAGGTTGCAGAGATGCTGCAGTGTTTCTCTCAACCGGCTCAGATCACTTGTGCTGTCCTGATGGTAAGCTCTTGGGACTAATTTCACCCCCCCCCCCTCCTATACAATATAGTAAGGTGCCAGATCTCGCCAGGGTGCTCGGATTTCTTGTAGCCGCCTAATAATCTAATTGCAATCATTACTTTTTGTATCGGGGGGTTTTATTGGCTGCACATTTACGTCACATGAAGGCTGCAGGGACAATGATAGCCGGAGCTGGAGTTTTTGTTGTACGCAGGAGAGTTTTGGAGCGAGTTGTTTGTGGCGATATTGTTTACCAGAGGTCACCGGCAATGCCGGGCAGATCAAGTTTCTATCAGTAACGTTACTCTTAATCCGGCAATCGGTAGTCCAGAAATTCTGACTGTCCGGCATAGCACAAATAATCTCCAATCCTGACCAGATCAGAAGACGAACCCTGTGTAGTCTGACCCTGCAGTCACGTTCCTCCACTCCCTCTGCCCCTTGTTTGTAAAATACAGACGGTAGAAGAGGGGAGAGTAACACATGACTTCTGGTTTACAGTCTGTTACCATGGCGACACATAGGTCTGCATAGGTGCTGAAGCGTTTTTTTCCATTAATTTTTGCAACGATCGTCAGAAAAGGAACATACGTGAATAGATCTGTCCCATCTAAATAACTGTTCCTATAGATGGAGCAAGTTTTCATTTCTTGGAGCGGATCATTTTTAGTATCGTGGACATAAGTTACTATCCCGTATCTTCATAGTAAAGTTTTCCAAGTTGCAAAAGTGAGCGAACAAATATGCAGCAGAGTCACATAAAGCTGGCACGTATTTACCTGAGAATACCCACCACCACCACCAGCCACGTGGGCAGACATGACCGCTGTGGACCAGTCATGATTCATTTCTAAGAATGGGCGGGAGGGGTGTTATTAAGAAGCTGATGACGGTGATCACGTCCCATCCAGCGTTTACTAATCGTGTGATTCCCTTCAGCTCGCGGTCATTAATCGCTGCCTGCGCATCATTGGCATTATCTTCACTTACATCAGGGCTCTGAGGAGGGAGGTTTGGCATTCGCTATGAATGACGATAATCTGCTCCTGAACTCTTGTTCATCTTGGGGTCTTTTTTTGCAAATTTTTCTTTTTAAATCCTGTTTACTTCAATCTGAAATCTGGTCGCCAAATCATTGTGCTCCTGTGTACACAGCTACACTGCTGTTATAGGGGGAGCTCCAGACTACACAGCCAGACTGCTGTTATAGGGGGCGCTCCAGACTCCAGTCAGACTGCTGTTATAGGGGGCGCTCCAGACTCCACAGCCAGACTGCTGTTCTAGGGGGCGCTCCAGACTACACAGTCAGAATGCTGTTCTAGGGGGCGCTCCAAACTCCACAGCCAGACTGCTGTTCTAGGCGGCGCTCCAAACTCCACAGTCAGAATGCTGTTCTAGGGGGCGCTCCAGACTCCACAGCCAGACTGCTGTTCTAGGGGGCGCTCCAGACTCCACAGCCAGACTGCTGTTCTAGGGGGCGCTCCAGACTCCACAGCCAGACTGCTGTTCTAGGGGGCGCTCCAGACTCCACAGCCAGACTGCTGTTCTAGGGGGCGCTCCAGACTGCTGTTCTAGGGGGCGCTCCAGACTGCTGTTCTAGGGGGCGCTCCAGACTGCTGTTCTAGGGGGCGCTCCAGACTGCTGTTCTAGGGGGCGCTCCAGACTGCTGTTCTAGGGGGCGCTCCAGACTGCTGTTCTAGGGGGCGCTCCAGACTGCTGTTCTAGGGGGCGCTCCAGACTCCACGGCCAGACTGCTGTTATAGGGGGCGCTCCAGACTCCACGGCCAGACTGCTGTTATAGGGGGCGCTCCAGACTGCTGTTCTAGGGGGCGCTCCATTCATAAGTGTAAAAGTACTACAAGTAGTCTACAAGTTTGTAAAGAAGTAATTAAAATGTTTTTATTTTTTATATACAGGAAGCGTATAATACCCACTCCCTTCATGAACGTACTTCGTGCTTTTGAAGCTACTTAGAAAACCACCGGAGAACCACAAACGTGTAAATCTAAATTGAATCTTCTCGTTTTACCCATCCTATACCGGAGATTAGAGGTGAATATACAAACCCGAGCAGTATTATTCCAGATCATCCACAGGTTAGCATTCAAGTTCTACATCGGTGTCGGAGGCAATGTTGAGCTGGGCTGCTGCTTTGTAACACGTCACCGCTACCATGAGCTCAGAGGCCCAAAGTCAGGGCTTGCTCCAAAATGAGAGCTGGTCTACATCCACTAGAACGGAGGAGGGAAGTCCCCTGGAAAAGACATTTAACTGCGAATCTCCCGAAGAGCAGAACTCCGAGCACCATGATGACATGGAGATGCACTCCAACGGCAACGAATCCAGCGGCAATGACTGGAACGGTCACGAGTCCAGCGGAACCGAGTCCCATGTTAATAAATCTAACAGGAGATCAAACTGCACCTTCCGGAGACCGAGCAAATTCACTGGCAGCAGCAATAACAGGTAATACTGTCCTGCATATAAATATTATATACTTAATAGTGGAAAATTGTTAAAGTGGAAAAACTGAAAATTCAACCTTTACCCCCATGTTGAACCCCTAAAGTTTTACAGTCAATGAGACCGCCGCGTCCCGCTCCACTGCCGGCCTGCAGTGTTAGAAGTGTAAGGCACAGTTACTCACATAGGAGCGCCCTCATGCAACTTGGACGCTATGGAAATATGTACTCGCTGGTAACGCTAGAAACTATCACAATTATATTTATGTTTTTTATTAAAGTGATCAAATGGACAGGACCCGTTCACACAAAGAGCTGATGACCATGGTGCAGGAGATGAAACGACGGCTCCCACCTGAAAATCTGAACCGCAGCAAACCCAGTACTGTTGATGCGCTGAACTACGCCTTGAAGTGTGTACAACAGGTCCAAGGTGAGACGCTTTTTAGGCGTTGTATGTTTTGTTTTTTTAAGTAATTTCCTTCTCAGTCTGTAAAAACTATTTACTCTTCAAGCAACTGATGCTCCGCACTAAAACAAATCCTTTCTGGTCAACAGAATCTGGGTTTGGAATGGTTCTGTCTCTGCTCCTCTGTGTTGGCTGCCTCCGATAGCGTAGAGCACGCAACCGTTCTAACTTTGCTTTACTTTATACCGATCTTGAGTTAATTTTTTTTTTATATATATATATATATATATATATATATATATATATATATATATATATATATATATACTCCAGTCACATCCAGAGCTGCATTCACAATTCTTTTAAGCTTTGCAAATTGATACACCCAAATGATCTGAGAGAAAATCCCATAATGTGTTACTCAATTGTGGGATATTCATTACTTGTTGCTTTTTCTAAACTTCCCACGGTGTACCCCAGCAGGACATGTTCTGACGCTAAACTAAAGAAGCCGGCAGAATGCGGCTCTGGATGTGACTGGAGTACAAGACATGATGTAGCTAAACATTTGCAAACTTACTGAACGTGTTATGTATATTATATCTGGATACAAATTTTCAATTGTCTTCAAATCGGAACCTACATCTTAAAATTATTAACCCAGCTTAGAAGAGCTTTATTCTCCCTTGTCATGTAATATCACATCCATTTGACGCCGTGCATCTGACCTATAATTTTACTTTAATCTCTACTTGTCAAATAGTTTTTAATTCTCTTTTTCTTTTTTTTTTTTAATCTTCTTTAGCAAACGGCGCCTTTTTCCAGGTCCTCGGTGACAGTGGTGCGTCTAAAGTGGATACAAATGTACATACCCTTGAAGATCTAGAGACCATAACATCGGAACATCCGCCAAAGAACACGGTAAGGCCCTCTGCCCTGTATTTCTAGAGCAACACTCATGCTGAGAATTTGGAAAATGCTTGGTAACCATGAGTTAATCGACACTTTGTAGCAACAATTCCAGATCCCTGTATACATCACTGACACAACTGACGGCATCGCTGCACTTACTCACCTGCCTTACACTATCGGCAGATATACAAATATATTACTTAAAGGGTATATTTTTTTTTGTCGTCGTTAACCTACACTGATACATTGTAGCAAACTATCAGGATAGGAGAAGCACAGATTACTACGATTGGCGCACAACTCCATAGTTTCCCTATAGAGGAAACTATTGTGCTTGTGCGACGGTCGTGGTAAAACCACGATTTTACCGTGACCTGAAAGTCACCGTGGAGCCTTAGCCTTATGCTGCTGATTTCTTTACCACACAGAGGATTTCCTAAACTGGATACAATTGTAACAAACCCTCAGCTGTAAGAAGTATTAGGTATGTACAGGTTTTCAGCCTCGGGATAAGAATGTTCCCATTCATTGACAGCAAGCAGAGATCTTGAAAATGGTAAGGAATTAATGCACACAGTAATCTTCGTAAAATGATTAAGCTTTATTTACATAAAACTGGAAAACCCCTTTAACTTGCGTCTAGTTATTTTTTTATTACATTTACTACAACCTATCAAGAACAGGATCTTAATAGGGCATGTGATCTGCGCGGACGCACGTTCCCACCTCAAGCTCGATCCCGTGATTTTAATATATGATCGCAAAGTAGTGATGTCATAGACAAACTGCCCATGCGGCCGCATAGTTTGTAAGGCCTTGGCATTCTATTTGGAATAGGTGAAAATTGTGTCTAGCCCAAAAAAGGTTGCCACCCAGCTTTCCCAGGCTCCTAAACGGCACATCATGCCTAGTTACATACACAGTGATACATCTTCAGTATTGCAGCATGATGAGGCAGATCTGCCAAACTAAGTACTGAGAAAATTGCATAAAAACCCTGTGTAGGGTTTTTGCGGCAACCATATTGGTTTTAGGGTTTTTTCTTTAAGTTCCCATCCCACAGCTTGGATTTTAGGACATACGGGACTAACTTTAAAGAGGTTTTCCAGGCATTTAAAAAGTGCTTATTTGCAGGCAGAATATAAAAATAACAAAACTTTCCAATATCCTCACCTGACCGATACGTTTTAGCTTCCTTGCCGCTCCTTGTTTGCAGGGGTGCGTGATGACGTCTTGTCCTGCGCCCCCTGTCCTTGCTCTGTGGTGGTTTTCTGTCATTGATTTTTTTTTTTTTTTTTTTTAAATATTAGGCTTCTTGCTACATATATATGTATGTAGATTTGTTTATATATACGTCTGATGTAAATCATTTTTATCGCTCCCCTCTTCTAGGATACATTTGTAATCGTGTTTTCATTGACCTCTGGGAAGATGGTGTACATCTCCGAGCAAGCGGCTTACATCCTGAACTGTAAAAAGAAACTGCTGGACTCGTCACGGTTTGTGGAGCTTCTGGCCCCTCAAGACGTCAGTATCTTTTACAAGCACACAACGCAATCCCATCTTCTACCGTGGAATATCGGAGCAGAGACCGGTAAGAGATCCAAAACACGACTAGCTAATCAAAATCTACCGTTATACACCCCTTTGCCAATGGGCAATTCTTGGCCTGTTATTGAACAGTAATTAATAGTCAGTGTGCACCTATAGAGGTAGGGCAAAGCACTGCTATGGGGTCCCTGGTTGGAGGGGGCAGGTTACGGAGCTGCTACCCCTGCTCTCTGTGACGCTGTCATAGCGGCTATCTGCAGCCACCACTAGGTGGAGCTCACTGCATACAGATTTTTACAGCTCCCATTCAGTTCAAAACTAGTTCTAGAAGTCTATATGCAGTTAGCTCCCCCTAGTGGTGGCAGCACAAAGCCAGAATTATATAATTTATCGGGTCTGGAAAAACAGAGCTCCCTTATACAGATATATCGTGAAACTAATCGGCACGGTATTTTGAAGCTGAAAACAGAATAGTGAACATTTAAGGTATTTTTTTAAAGATACAGTACATTTGATGTAGCTCTCAGTGGGGGTCAATTCTGAGATTTTGCTATGGGGTCGTTATTTCTCGGTACATTCCTGATTGTAGGAATAATTGGATTGTATGGATGATGGCATACTTTTAGTGTGGCACAGAATAATTTTTTTTTCTATAGTTAGAAAAGATAATTTCTGTCAGCAAGCTTGTCGACAGACACGCCCCTGAATAGCCTAGCTGAGCTCCTATAATGCAGGGGTAGTTAGTTTTTCCTAAATCGGATTACTGTACAGTTCCTGGTGTAGAGACTACAAATCATCAGAGCAAACTATACAGATGCTGAACAAGCAGGGAATGACCTTGGTTCTGTTTTCATTGTTTGCAGCTTCTCTTTATGAATACACGCAAGTGAAGTCGTTTTTCTGCAGGATACGGTAAGATTGTTTTTTGCTTACAAAATTCAGGCAAATCAAAATTTTACAACGTAGCGTGTTATTATTTTTTTGTGTGATCTAAAGATTGTACACAAAAATCACAGCATTTATGATGGTGCTCTGCGACCCTTCAGCTTTTTTGTGACACTACAAGTCCCATCATGCTGTGAAAGCTGCAGACTATCGGGGCAGGCTAGGTTTGCAATGCAGGGTTGCAGATCGCCGACATGGGGTATCGGCAGTACAAGTTACATTATACTGTGGCGGCTTTTAAGCTCTATTGAAGAAAATGGGGCTGAGCTGCAACACAACTTGTGGACAGATGTGGCGCTTTTTTTGAAAAATCAAGACCTGTCTTTCTAATCTTGGACAACCCCTTTTAAACAGATTTTATGTGTCTTCTGATTTATATTTTAGATTTGCTTGCTGTCGGTGAATGGTAATGTGTCCATCTACTGACAACAGGCAAAGATGAAAATGCTGAGGAATTGAAACAAAGTATATTAAACAAATGTCTGGAGCTGTGATCTTGCTTTATTTTGCATAAAACAGTTAATAAAATAGTGTGACCGAAATTCTACAACTCCTCAGCCATTGAGGAACACAAGCACCAGCATGTCCTGCCCATTAAAGCTGGGAGGTGCCAGGATTGTGTGCCTGTGCTGCAGTACAATGTGTACCCCTGGTGTATATAGCTGGAGGGCTCCCCCCTGGTGTATATAGCTGGAGGGTTTCCCCTTGGTATATAGCCATTTCAAATGTCAGTGGAAAAGCCTTCCTACTAACCCCCTTTACTAGTGAATGAAAGTAATGAAATTCCGTTTCACAGCAGGCTGTAAAATGTGCTGTGCAAAAATGTCTATTCTGCTGACATCTAGTGGTCAGTAATAAGATGGCGTTTTCGTTGTATTTTTTTTTGTCTCAAATTATATAAAATAGAGAATAAGGCTCTGTTCACATCTGCGTTGGGGTCCCGTTCTGTTGTTCCGGCTGAGCTTTTCGTCAGAATGGGACCCTGACACGAACGGAAACCAGAGGTTTCCGTTTCCATCACCTTTGATTTCTATGGTGGCTGATCCGGTGCCCATGGTTTCCGTTTGTCTCTGTTGTGCACCGGACCCGTCGTTTTGCCGGAAGCAATACTGCGCTGGTCAGGGTCCCATTGGTCACATGATGGAAAGCTCCGACGGAACGTCAGAACGGGACCCCAACGCAGATGTGAACAGAGCCTAACCAATATATTTTTTGGGTATATAAAAACGACGTGGTCTTCGGGAAAAATAAATATTATTCTTATTTATTTACATTTTTTTTCTTTTCTTCTATTATGTATTAAAGAGGCGCTGTCACCAGATTATCAAACCCCTATCTCCTATTGCATGTGATCGGCGCTGCAATGTAGAGAACAGTAACGTTTTTTTTTGTTTTATTTTTTTTAAACGTTCATTTTTGGCCAAGTTATGAGCTATTTTATATTTATGCAAATGAGCTTTGAAATGGACAACTGGGCGTTTTTTTTTTCGTTATGTCCAACTGGGAGTGTATTGTGTTTTTAACTGGGCGTGTTTATGTGTATGACGCTAACCAATCAGTGACCAGTCAGCGTCATACACTCCTCAGCATCTGCACGCTCCTCTCCTGAAATATTCTGTGCTGCTGTGAATTCTGCTCTTACCATTACGTAGCTCTCAGTCTGTTACCTCTCCTCCACTCCTGTCCTCAATAACACCTTCACATGATTGGCAAGTCACCACCCCGCACAAGATCCTACTGCACGGCTGACAGCCGTCAGCTGTATAGCTAACCGCACAGGTCAGGATAGAACATAGCAACTAGATGAGGGGAACACACCCAGCTGCTAAGTGAGATACAGCAGGGCGCGCTTCCAACACAACCGTGCTGTTAGCTATACAGCTGACGGCTGTCAGCCGAACAGTAGGATCTTCTGTGGGGTGATGACTTGCCAATCATGTGAAGGTATTATTGAGGACAGGAGTGGAGGAGAGGTAACAGACTGAGAGCTACGTAATGGTAAGAGCAGAGTTCACAGCAGCACAGAATATTTCAGGAGAGGAGCGTGCAGATGTTGAGGAGTGTATGATCCTGACTGGTCACGGATTGGTCAGCGTCATACACATAAAAACGTCCAGTTAAAAACACAATACACGCCCAGTTGGACATAACGAAAAAAAAACGCCCAGTTCTCCATTTCAAAGCTCATTTGCATAAATATAAAATAGCTCATAACTTGGCCAAAAATGACCATTTAAAAAAAAACACAAACGTTACTGTTATCTACATTGCAGCGCCGATCACATGCAATAGGGGGTTGAGAATCTGGTGACAGAGCCTCTTTAAATCAATAGAGTATATGGAAAGCTGAGACTGCTCAGTATCAGTTTTGTCTCATCGATGTGTGTAATTACATAACCGTAATTGCAATTAAACGCTTTTTGCTTCGTGTTGAGACGATTAGATCCTCAGCTGGTTTATCATGAGTCACATGGTCTTGTAAATACAGTTTTGTCCAGTTCATCTTGCACTAATTGTCACACATTGACAGCCTGCAGAGGGATGAGGGCTGAACGACTCGGCACGGCGGAGGAACAGCTTAACGTGCTGCGCTGCCTTTTTTCTTTTTTTTTTCCCCCCCTCCCCATCTTTCTGAAACCTTAAAGGGACACTAAACCCAGACATGAAAGAGAAAAAAGACAGATTAAAAATACTGATTGCTATCTGTTTGCTGTCAGTGAATTGGAACATTCTTGCTTAAATCCAGTAGCTAAAAACCTATACAGACGTGACTTCTCACAGCTGAGAGTTTGTTGCTGTTCTAGTTTGTTACAGTGTAACAGTGCAGGTAAAATGCATCGGTCTGGTGTTTGCTCACAGGTGACATCTTCAGTGTTTGGACATTTGATCTTCTCCCTTTTGTGTAGCAGTAGCAGAATTGGCTGGGCTTTTGTTCCTCTTCTTGGAATCGGTTCCTCCAGCCGCACTAATCAGCCTATTAGAGATCAGTGAGAATGGCCGGTGTTGTTAATTGTGCATTTGTGGCGACACTCGGAGCCGTTGCTATTGAATCTCGTTAACATTGAACACAATTTCCCTTTCAGTCAATTTTCCTCCAAACCTTCCTGTAATGAAAAGAAATGACAATTAGGTGCGATGCCTCAATGTCCTCCCCTCCCCCTCAGAGCGTTAGCAAAGATCCGTTCAATACGTGTTACATAATCTCACTCTGTGAAGTGGCAGGAACGCGTTTCGCGAAAATGCCGCGTCTGCAGCCTCCATAATGGAAGAGCCGACCTGCTGAAAAGACATGAGACCTGTCGTGCTTAGACTCTTATTACTACAACAAATGGAATCGGCGCAGTCAAGTCGCAGGTGCCGAGGACTAAACCACAGGCTTTCTGCATAGTCAGACGCTGGTTAAAAATAGATTGCTAGATCCTAAAAATAGACCCTTCATTATCACCCTCAGACAGGTCTTTCTCTACACCGTACGGTCCACTATGGCATTCTTCCTCTGGTCTATGCAATGTAACGTTTGATGCCAGCGCATTACATAATGCGGGAACTCTTCCCATTTAAGCCTCACGCACACGGCCGTCCGTACCGATTACAGGCACGCCGTCCATGGACAGCCACCTGCGTTTTTGGCCTGTGCTCCCATATAAAGTATGGGGGCATGGTCCGTAAGAAGTAAAAGATAGGACATGTCCTATCCTTTTCGGAAGCTTTCTACGGCCCGGACACCTTCTCGCAAATATACGGGAAGGTGTCCGTGGTCAATAGAAATGAATGGGTTCGTAATTACAAACGAAATCTACGGTCGTGTACGTGGGGCCCTAAAGGGGGGGTTTAAAGGGTATATCCACTTTTGCAACCAAACTTGCTTCAATGCGCTTATGCATCTAAAATAAAGCAACTTTGCGAATAGTATTTATTAAAAATCCCCTACTGCTTTGTGTATACAGCTCCTATGCAGGGCTGTGTCTCCATGGTTACAGACTACAAACAAAATCTGTGTAGTCTGGTCCTGCAGTCATACTCCCTTTCATCTATGTTCTGAAGGTCAGCAAGAATAAGGGGAAAGAACTGGGGCATTGAAAATACGAGGGGTTTCCATGACAACCAATAGGCAATACTTTTTTTTTCTAAAATACTTACTCAGGTGCAGGACTTGTTACACTTTATGCCTTATGCTACTTCATTTGGGCAGCACATTGTGCATGACCCATGGATCAACGTGTCTTTTGGTGGTGGAAGGGGCGACCCTCAGGGTTTATTCATCATCTTACATTGGTGATTAAGCTTTGCACATTTTTAATACTTATATACATTATTATTTTTTCAGGACTGGTAAAGACAGGGACCATGAACTCCGATACAATCCCTTCCGAATGACACCGTATTGCATCAAAGTCCGCACCTCTCCGGACGTGGAGCCAGAGCCCTGTTGCCTCGCTTTGGTGGAAAAGATTCACTCCGGATATGAGGGTGCGTCCTGGGAAGGGTTATTACATGAGACTTTACATTGATGGCCTCTCCTTTGGATAGACCATCGATGTGTGATTGGTCAGGGCCCTAACTCTAGGACTCCCGCAGGAGGGGCCGGCAGTGGCGCTCCTTCACATGTCCGCGATGCTGCAGGACCGGGTGAAGCCACATACGCATTGACGTCACAATGTCCGGTTCTGCAGTGATGGGACCCCAGTACTACATCTGCCACTTTATTCTGCTGATCGTTGGGAGTTCCCAATTACACATTCCCTAGGATAGACTATCATTGTAAAAACCCTTTCTACCTGATAGCCCTTCATCATCAATGATCGCAACGCACCATATATAGAAGGCCATGCTTTTAACTTGGGGTGTATATTTTTATTGCAGCTCCCAGAATTCCCATGGATAAGCGGATATTCACTACGACACACACGCCTGGTTGCATGTTCCTGGAAGTAGATGACCGGTGAGTTGTTGTTTTTCTTCAGTCCTGTTCTTCTGTGGGAAGAAACTACTTTCCAGAAAGCGAATCAGACCGCGGAGTCCTTCATAACAATCGCTCCACTGTTGTGCGGAGGTTACTTGGCAGGAGTCACCTGTGAATAATAATAATTAACCTCTTATAACCCGGAATATGACAGCAGTCCCTCTTTTTATGAATTTCATTCATTTTCCTACATCCTCTTTTTCAGAGCCGTCCCGTTATTGGGCTACTTGCCCCAAGACTTGGTTGGATCCTCTGTCTTAACGTATTTGCACCCCGAGGATCGTCCTTTAATGCTGGCCATGCATAGAAAAAGTAAGTTGGTTAAACATTTTTGTAGAAATAGAGGGGTTGCATTCGTGGCCGTGAGATTTTGTGATGTATATGGATAATTTTGTTAAAAAATAAAATCCCCCTTAAAATTCGGTTACATCTGTGTAAAGAAAAGGCACAGTGAGTAGAGCATTAAAGGGGGTCGTCTGATTAAGACAACGTTTACAGATGTAGCAGAGCCGAGTTTTTCATTTGTTTGTTCTGTGCACTGTGACAAGGTGAGATTTCTTTGTAGTCCTGTGGAAAGTCACACACAAAGTGTCATGGCATATTATTCAGAAGGACAAACTCTTCTCTGCTGCATCGTGACTATGTATTCATTTTATTACACATTGCCTTATCTCCTGCCTGGGCACTTAACAGGCTGCTGTGTAAACTGTAATATGTGATGTGTTTTCTTCCTCCTCTCTTCTGGTTTCCTTTAGTCCTGAAGTATGCAGGGCAGCCTCCGTTTGAGCATTCGCCGATTAGATTCTGCACTCAAAATGGTGACTACATCACACTGGATACCAGCTGGTCGAGCTTTGTCAACCCCTGGAGCAGAAAAGTGGCGTTTATAATCGGTCGGCACAAAGTCCGAACGTAAGTGTCATAAAAAATGGCTTAACCACACTTAAAGGGATTGTCCACTGTCGATGGGCACATGAGCAGCTAATGCACTGGAGGTCTCAGCCCTGGCAATAGTGGCTGTTCGCTGGGGACTTTAGCAGCTGGACCTCTGACGATCACTTGCTCTTGGGTGGGAGCTGCTTTAGGAATGAGGGTTTGTTTTTTTGCGGACAACCCCTTTAAGGCCTGTGTGGTAACCGCCAGTTGGTGAAGCGTGCGATCCTTCCATTTGACGGTAATGAATGTGAAGTTCATTTTCTATAAATGAAGAAAATACCTTTTTTTTATTTGGGGTTTTCAGGGGTCCCCTCAATGAAGATGTCTTTGCTGCCCGAAGTACAGAAATCAACAACGTCGACAAGGAAATTAAAGAATTGCAGGGACAGATCTACAAGGTTCTTTTGCAGGTACAGACAATATTTAGTTACTTTTTTATGCGGTTGACGTTGCTGTTTTGTGCAGTTTTTCTGTACGTTGCTTCCATTTCGGAGTAATTTACAATAAGCTGGGATTAGACCTTCACGTGGGCCGACTATATATAGGAACCCAGTTCGTAGTGATTTCCAAGGTCCCAAATCGGTCCCATCAGCTAAAATTGGTGCTTTAGCGTTTCTGTCTCCTCTCCCTTTAACCTGGCCATACATGGTGAGATGAAACACAGACGAGCTCCATACTTACCTGGTCAACACTCTTCCAGAGCACCACGAGGGGTATTCATGCTGATAGTATGAAGACCCCCATGAATCTCTGGAATGGAGGGGACGGGGTAAGTGTAACATTGATCTTGGGCGCCTTTTTCTGTGGTCAAAAGTGTGTTCAGGAGGGTCAGATGTCGTCTTCCTGCACCTTTTGTGTGTCTCGCGGTCTGATCCTCTCTTCCTCGGTCCTCTGTCCCTAGTTCACGATCTGTGGTTTGTGTCCATTGGCAAATTTGTATTAGAAGTTTTGCAGGACATAATTATTTCTCCTCTATGTATTTTATGACGTTTCAGAGCAAAGCGATTATGTAATCCGTAAATACATGAGCAGAGAAATGGTTTTGGGGTCTATTTAGGCCAAGGTAATTTTTATTTTTTTTCTTTAACCAGGCCGTCTCTGAAAGGTCCTCTATTGTTACTTTCCTCCACAGTCGTTGTGACATGTAATTTGTCACTGCAGGAAAGAATAGTGTATTACATCACCGCTCTGCCAGGTCGCCAGCACCCGCTCTCCTTACACAGCTGCATTTCTCTGACCAATCTGCAGCCGGACCGGGGTGACTCAGTACCGTCACACGGATCTGTATTCGCAGCCTTCATCTATGCTGCCATTCAGAAATGCTGCTCCGCTATTTAGTTTCTGGTCCTTTTTCTCAATAAGACACATTGTCTTTTTACACACAATGGGACATGTGTCGAGCCACAAAGGAGCTCCTGAGAGCACAAAATCCCTTTTATAGGCGGATAAAAGTTATAAAACTTCTAGAAGATACAAAACCTTCCAAATTTTAGGATTGATTTAAAAAAAAAAATAATAATAATAATAATAATAATTCTGCAATTTTATTATTGTTTCTCCCTCCCATATATCAGTCTATCGTAGCACCAGCACCTTGTCTGTTACCATTTTATTTATTCTAACATACTTTGTGTTTCAATTCCTCACCAATTTCACCATATCTGCTTGCGGTCATGGAATAACACATCTTACAGCTTGCCAACAACCAACGGGACAGCCGGATTTTAATTTTTCTTTTACTCTTGCTGTGTGGCTTCTTCTCCTTATGATGGGCAGGCAAATTGTAGTAAACACCCAGGACTTTATTTTTACTATGAGATACAGCTGCTTTGTATCCTGTATATAGAGCAGATGTATCTATTGCTGAATCCATCAGATCAGCGGGATTGACTGGTTCAGTGTCAGCCGGTCCTGCAGGATCAAGCTGTTACCGATCACATCTAAGTTCATAATTTAGATGTGATTGACAGCGGGTGAATCCTGCGGGTCAGACACACAGGACTCGCTAACACTGAATACGTCCGTTCCGCTGACCTGACGGATACAGGTTTCAGCACTAGATAGAGCTGCTCTATATACAGGATACAAAGCAGCTGTATCTCAAAGTAAAAATTATTTTTTCGTAAAGTATTTAGAAAGTTGCATCAATCACACTGGTACACATTTAATAAAAAAAAAAAAAAGCAAGCCTTTAAAGCCTTCTGAAGTTGGAACATATTAATGGACTCCTTTATTTGGTGACCTGCTTTCTGCACTACTTTATTAGGATAAATCCTCTCTGGTTACAGTAAGACCCGATTCCCTGGACAGACGGCATCCGTTATTGTGGCCATAATATTCCTTCCCCTATAATAATCATCTCTTCTACACTTCATCATTCCCACCGATCAATAGGGACGTCTATCTTGAAAAGCAAATGGCTCTCTAGTGTTTCACGATAACCTAATGAAGCTTTCTACTTCAGAGACATAAAAGCATCCAAGTGCGACACCTCTTACATAAGAGAAGCCTCCATCACTTTTACCTTGTTTTCTTTCGATCTACTGCAGTGCGGACATTACTCTCCCATTTAACTCTTAAAGGGACAAGCAAGCTTAAAATCTTAACTACTCTCCAGTTGCTACTTAAATTAATACAATTATTTATCAGCCATTCCAAGTGGGAAGGGACTGACTACTGTTTTGCTGCATTAAGGGACTCCTCCCCCCCCCCCCCGTCAGCCCATCTGCAACACGATTGCGGGGGGCTAATAGATTACCATGGCAGCCAGGGGCATAACTAAGGACCTTGTGTCTGCCGTGAGCATCTGCCTATGCTTCTGCTTGGTCCTTTAAAAAAAAAAAAAAAAAATATTGCTTGAATTGTATATGGGGCAGTGGTCTGTATGATGGGGGTGTGTGGTCGGCTTTGTCTTATTTGGCTGGGTTCATTGACATGCTTTCTCTAATCCTTTCGTGCAGCCTGTACACCATAATGGTTCCAGCGGCTACGGGAGTCTGGGAAGCAACGGCTCTTACGAGCATTACATAAGCATCGCCTCTTCTAGCGATTCCAATGGCAATTGCATGGATGAGACACACAAAGAACCGGTAAGTATTATTGACACTAACGTTGATTATTAGATGTATCTTAGGTCTTCATATTTGGCAACATAATCCATATTGTCTGTCGTACGTCTAGGGGTTGTCCGGGAGGTTGTGTAACGAGACCCATTTTTTATTTCTGCCTATGGAAAGTACAGAAACTCTTTAAAACTCAAATCATGTGTCCTATAACTTTCATTAAAATCCACTCCGTCCATAGAACCCCAAAGCAGTGGCCGTCCTTCACCTTAACACAGTTCTCCAGATCCCCTCTCAAAGGCCGAATATTGTGGCCGCCTGCATTACACAACTGGCCCCATTGAGATCAATGGCTCAGTGTGCTGTGCGTGATTTTCACACACCGCACACGGATGAGTTTAACGCTCGTCTGAATGAGCCGCAACTGTTTTTCGGAAACTAGCAATGCAAAACTTAAGTCAATCAGAGACTATTTAGAAGTAAAGCCGGCCATAGACGTAAATGTCAGAATACTCCATGTCAGGGGAAGAGCTTCACTTCTATGACCGGCTTTACCAAATATTACTCACCAGGTTTCCTGTAATTTAGATTTTTTTTCTTTGTCACAGATGACTCTAAAGCAGGTGTGTACAGATATTAACCGCATCAAGAACATGGGACAGCAGGTTTACATCGATACAAGAAGCAAATCTCAGCCCAGTAGACGAGAAGTTCGAGGTACGGAGGTTCAGAAAGGTGAGGATACCGGACGGCTGCCTGACAGTCATGGTTTTATCTCTGTGAGCACTATGATCTTTAAAGGCTTTAGATATTCACTCTGCCTTCCTGCATAGTGGACACTTGTTTGGCATGGGGCTGGGTAGTCCGGTGCCACATAAGAGGCTCGTAGTCACATTGTAGCCGTCCTGGCTATGTATTTTTTATTTTAGCCCCCTGATAAAATCCTGATTAGCGTAATAGCTCCACCTAGTGGTGAGATAGAAGAGTACATATAGATATGTTATTGGACATTATACTTCACATACATTATGACCGCAAAACACATTTGTATAATGGTGGTTGCATCAAGAAGCGCCGTGTGATCCTGGACATTAGGAGTCTCCATTATTCTCATAGGTATTGCTTAGGTAGAGGGCCTGTTTTTGTTGTTTTTTAACCCCTTAGTGACCAGCCTATTTTAGGCCCTAATGACTAAGCTATTTTTTTGGGGGGTTTTCTATAGTCTCATTCAAAGAGCTATAACTTTTTTTTTCAGTCGATATAGCTCCAATTTGGGGTACATATAATTTTTTTTATTAACTTTTGTTGGGGGGGGGAATAGAAAAAAAACTTTAAAACGCATAGAAGCCTGGCGGAATTTCAAGAGAACTTTTCACCTCCCCATACATGTGCAGCGTGTAATGGGCGGAGCTACACAAACCCTGGGGAATATTATATATATTTTTTTCTACCCTCCTCCGTTATTTCGATATCTGTGCCGTTCTATTTGGCGCCCAATATTTAAATAACCCCCTGTACTGTCAATGGGGCGTGTAATGGCAAGGCGGCGTGTTACTATGGCTGTGACACTGTCCAATCAGATACGGACAGTGTTGCAGCAAGAGCGAGGATAGAGGAGAGCGTGTGCGCGCACGCCCTCACTCCAACTGTCAAGATCAGTCTTCTGCCCAACTGGCAAGGGGACGTGTCACTGCTACAGATCGTGTAAGAGCTGGAGAGAGGAAAGCGCGCATGCCAAGTAAAATGGACAAAAAAAAAAAATATATTTTCCAATATATCAGTGTTTTTTTTTTACTGGGAGATGATGTATGAATTGATCATGTTGTGTTTTTTTGTTTTTTAATTGAACAGCCAAATCAAATCAAAATGCTTTCTTGAGACCTCAGGATAATGTGATGGTGGACGGACCAGCAGCTTCATCGTGTGACGCCTCCAGGAAAGGACCGCATATCCCCTCGTATCAGCAGATCAACTGTGTGGACAGTATTATTAGGTAAGGGACTAGGATGGGTTGTCGGCATATTGAGGTATGATGTTTTCTTCTCCAATCACATCTAAAGTTTAGTACAGAATTTTTCTGATTTCCTGTGCACCGGAAAAGAGAGCAGTGCATTGTGGGACTTCTGATAACTTTAAAGCAGAGCTCAGTTGTTAGATCAAATGACTGACAGCAGAGTGGAGCTAAACCGCTGTCTGTTTCCAAGGGCAACCAACAGAATTTTTAAAGCCGCTATGTATATGGGTGAAAAGAATACATGACAACAGCGATTTCCTAAATTAACATGCAGATTTGGCTCAACCTCTTTTGGGGGACACTACAACTGTCACAGGCTCCTGGACCACCACTGATACCAAAAGTGACATTAGAGACATGTCAGAAGGTTATATCTGCGCTTTTCTGAATGTAGTAAAAGTTGTGCCAGCATATGCAAAGTAAAGTCACTTGAAGGTGTACGAAAAGCTGCCCAGCATCCATAAATTCGTAGAGTGTCTGACAACCAGCTCGCTGATTGTTTCCAGTAGAAACCGACAAAATTGTGACTTGTGCTCTAGTCTACAATACTAGCTTTAAACCCTCGTATTTCTGACGTATTTTCCCTCCTTTGCAGGTATCTAGAGAGCTACAACATCCCAGCTTTAAAGAGGAAATGCGAGTCCTCCACCAATACCACTTCCTCCTCTGAAGACGACAAGCAGGGTGTCCCTGGACAGAATGACCTGGGGACTTTGGAAGGTAAAAATATTTTCGAGGTGGGGGGGGATATGAGCCGGAACAAAACTCGAATTATCTTTTATTTTTTCTTCCATAAAAGTTATTAAGCACACGCACACGCGTTTCAGGATCTTGTCAGAACAGAAGACCGGGCGCTGTGGCACTGAGGGGAAGATATTTCCTACGCATAGCAGACTTCCTTAGTTTGCAAATGGGCCTACCGACAAACAGTACATCCGAGTTTCTTCATAGCCGAGCAAATTTATTATTCAGGAGTCTGAATCCCCAAGTTCAATAGATTTTTCTAATAACTTTACAGAAGGGGATTAAGGAACTTTTTTTTTTTTTTAAAGAGGCATTTTTAGTTTCTTTATGGCCAGGTTATCGGGTATTTTAATTGCTTTGTTTTGTAGTGCTTGAAGCTAAAAATAAACCATGTACCTCCAAAGAGGCAGCAATTTTCTTTGGGCATATTGCTCTTTCCTCTGCACGTGGCTACTGCTGCTGCTAATTCAAATCGCACATAACCTATAGATTGGGAAGCCGCTTCTCTGCCCGCCCGATAAAGCAATACAAGGTAAATTTACTTCTGAGCAAACGAGACTCCATGGTGCTTAAAGGGGATTTCTCGGACTATTATATTGATGGTCTGTCATTAGGGTAGGCCATCAATATCAGATCAGTGGAGGTCCAACTCCTGGCATCCCTGCTGATCAGTGGGCTGAATAGTCCGTGAGCACTGCTTGCCTTTCATGGTTTACCAGGCACAGTGCCGTACATTTAGTAGTGGCAATGCCTGGTAATGCAGCTCAGTCTCATTCAAGTAGAATAGGACAGAGCTGCAATACCAGGCACAGCCACTATCAAATGTGAGGCGCTGTGCCTGGTAAACCATGAAGGATATACGGTTCTTGCAGGGGTGCCGGGAATCGTATCTCCACCGATCTGGCATAGAAGGCCTACCCTATGGATAGATCATCAATATTCTAGTCCTGGAAAACCCCTTGAATACATTTTACACAAAGCAAATAAAATCTAGGAGTAACCATTCTGACAGGTACAAAGCAAATGTGATTATTTTATTTTTTCCACATGCCCCAGAAAACCTGTGTCCTTATCTGTCTTGCTTACTCTTGTTTCTCAATTTGATAAATACTTACACCCCGACTACTACCACCAGCAGCCCATCGTGTTTTGGTGATTAGTCTGAGGACTGTAGTAGGTTTCCTGGCAATGTTGTACCTCATTTGCACTACCAAGATTTCATAGCGATGACCTCCTGCACATGTGATAAATCGATCTTTCATATTTTTTGAAGTGTACCTGCCACCTACACCCCGCAGAGGCCGCCATGTCATCAGCACTAAGGCTGGGGCTACACGTGACCGTCGCTGTCCATAAAGAATACATTGATTTGCATTAAAGTCACGGGACGATTGCTCTGTGAAGCCCCTTATAGAGACTTGACCAGATGAAAATGAATAAAAGGCCGGTTCATTCAAAAAAAGTGAAAATCTATTTTTAATATCTTCCTACTAAGCTGAGATATGGTCACTTTAAGTTGCAGGCCCAAAGCCTGAGGCTGCACTACTGAGAGATTCTGAGGTCAGGTCTCCTTTTGATTTGTCAGGTGTGGTGTTGTCATGGAGATCTTGTCTACATCCTACCTGGCTTGACTAGCGGGAAATATCTGTGCACCTGTGAGGACATTGATGTATCTGAATCCACACATGGTTTCCATGACAACACTTCACCTACAGACACAAATCGGAACAGGAAGTGTTGTCATGAGGCTCTCAATATTGCTTCTAAGCCTTTGGGCCCGTAACTATAAACTAAGGCCTATTATTTATTTTCTGGAAGGTCTTTTACACATAGCAAGTGTGAGGACGTGGTTCCTTATACTAATGAAAGTTTTGTCACTGCGCTGGAGCGAATGTCCGTTAATTTATCTGTAAATCTGATCATGTCATGCAAATATAATGGACCCCGATCACCGAGCATTATGCTCTCATGAATGTGACTAGTCCGTGCCGAGTCTCATCATCAAAATGTCCCCGCTGAGAAAGTGGAGAATTATGTGTAAAGTTTTGTGAAGAAACACGGAAAAGTTCAGTTCAACCAAAAGTCTGGATTTCCTGTTAATCTGGCATTGGGCAAAAAAAATTGTTCCGAGCGCCGAATTGCCGGGAAATCACTCCGAGATGGAGACTGTTGGGAAGGCCTGGGTGGCTGCCATTTTTCCCGCATGGCTCACTCTCCAAGAACCTCTTTTCCAGCGTTTCCAATATGTGCAGCAGAATTTACGTAGGCGAGGCGGCCTCTGACCTGAAGAGTACGACATAAAGACAGCAGAGCGGGCTAGGGAATTTTTTTATATAATTTTTTTATTTATTTTTTTTAACTTTTGGCAATAAAAAAAAAAAAAACCCCAGTCCTTTCTGCTTTGTCTTCAGGCTGTGCTCTTAAATATTTGTAAGAAACCTGCAGCGTTGGGCTAGGCCTCCGTGGAGAATTTACAGGAACTGAAAGTTGCATGCGACCAAGTTGCAAAGAAATCTCGTTTTGAGTTTGTGTGATGATTGTGAGGTTCCTTGCAACTTTTTTTTTTTTTTCCCATTTGGAAACCTTAAAGTGTAGCTAAATGTTCGACAAACTTCTGACATGTCATAGTAACATGTCAGAAGTTTGTATATGTGGGGTCCGAGCACTGAGACCCCCACCAATCGCTAGAACGAAGCTGCTGAAGTTTTCGTGTGAGCGCTCAGCTGCTTCATGTCTGTTCGGCTTTTTCCGGAAAGCTGATGTATCGGAGTACGGGCTCATAGACTTTCTATTGGATCCGTACACCGATACATTTATTTCCGGAAAAAGCGAACAGACAACAAAGCGGCTCAGCGCTCACACGAAAACTTCAGCAGCTTCGTTCTAGCGATTGGTGGGGGCCTCAGTGCTCGGCCCCCCACCAATCAAAACTTCTGACATGTCACTGACATGTCAGAAGTTTGTCGAACGTTTAGCTACACTTTAATGTTGCCTACACGGTAATACTACGATTTTACTGCAAATTACGGGTGACTCCGTGTCACCTTGGTGGTCTCGCCTAAATTATTTGGAGTGTTTTCCTACTAGACTTGATGAGGCTCCGTTTCTTTTATACAAATCACCATTGCTCTCTGCCGCACTCACAAGTATATATCTCCGCTACCTGTTCTCACCACTAGGGCGGCGATCTTTATGCACCGTGTGTGTGTGGAAGGTTTTCTGCACCGTAGCCTTATCTATTCGGAAAATGCTTCATGCTGCCGGTTTCTTAGAAAAGTTGCATAAGTAATTACACTTTAAGGTCCGACACTTCTCTGCTAAATGTCTGACGCACCGGGACAACTTCCAGTAATCTGGCATTTCCAATATTCTGGGAATGTTACTGTACTGGTCATTACACTTGCACTGGTTAAACTTTTGATGAGGGATCCCATCTTGAGTTTCCACAAATCATTGAAGAGATCTTGATATTTAAACGTAAAAACTCAAGTGTCCTCGAATTTGTCTTGTATCGTTGCAAGATGTTCCTGTGTTGAGAGCGCCAATCTCCACGAGACCATTATCAGCGGAGTCGATGGTCACTGCCGACGCTCAGACAACAGCCGCTGCGGTGGGAGCTCCACTGACCGACCTTACCCTGTCCAAGGCAATGAGTGTGGTTTCTGTCACCAGCCAGTGTAGCTACAGCAGTACCATTGTACATGTTCCTCAGCCCGAGTCAGGTATCTATCGGGGGATATATTATGGGGAGAATTTCACAAATGCTGTTTCTTTTTTCACAGTTTATAATGTTTGACTTCTGCTTATTGCGTTTAAATCTGAGTTTATACGCAGGGTTGTGCTCAAGGAACAAGCCACACTCACTTGCTCCATAAGATTCATAATGAAATGTAAGGGAAGTCGCCAAATAAAACCCTATTTAATTTCAGGACAAGCAAAACTGACAAACAAACAAGCACGTTTTTTTTCCCCCGACAATTTAAGATATCTAACCCCCCCAATGGAGATAAGTGGCGTTTGGAAATATCTGGCACCACTTCTCACCAGGTGAAACATAGCACCCACCACCAAAATACTAATCTATGTGATCTGGTTTTTGTTTTACCCCTCAATATCAGACCTTGGAGCACGGTCTGGCAGCCCCAAAGACATTCGACTATTTCAGACCTGATGTCTACGGGCAGCTTATTGCCGTTTTTGCACCATGATCAGGTGGACATCCAAACCGTTTCCGTTATCAAAATCTTTTTCACTGTAGCGCTGTTTTGCTCCGATCAGAAAAAAAAATCTGCCTTTGCCGATAATGGAATATTCTCTACCGATTCCATTAACCCTGTAGGATCGTGTTTTTGGAGGTCGTTTTGGCCGATTGTTTTTTCTGTGTGCAGATCACCAGCGATCAGCTGATTGCAGGGTGATCATCGTGATCGGCCATTATCGCTGGAGGAACCAAATCGCAAGGGCGTCCATTGTTTTACATAGAGGATGTCGCTCCTCCAGAACAAGGGCTGCTTTATGCTTTGCATAATAGAGGGGGGGGGGGTATTTTTTAGTATGTGGAACCCTCCCTCCTCCCCTGTTCCCTCAAAATACCCTAGTAGGCCATATGGAAATGGATTGACTTTCACTGAAAACCCGTCTTAAAACCGTGATAATAGGACAGGGTTCAATGGGTTCTATACCGATTGGAAATCCAGCTACAGGGACTGGAATTGGGACGTGGTAAAACTTTCTAATACACCATCTAGCTGTTGGCCTTTTCAAAGGTGGTTTTTTTTTTTCCACTATTTTCAATCTTTGCTTGCTGTCAGTGAATGGGAACCTTTGCTTACATTTATAAGCTGAAAACCCATGCAGACTTACAATTTTATCCAGTCCAGGCAAACTTTTTGTGAGCAAAATGCATCCTCAAAACACAGCTCACCTGGTTTTGCTACAGTGTATTAGCGCTGCTTTAAAAAGGGAAGCTTCCATTCACTAACAAGAAGCAGATATCTTGAAAATATTGATGTATTAAAAGGCAAAGTGTATTAGAAAGGCATGATGAGTTGTAGTTTTACAATGGCTGTACAGCCATAGGTTGGAGACCCGGCGCTTCCACTTATGGATTGGAAACGGGCCAGGGCGTGATGTATGGGGGATGCACCACATCCCTGTAATCTGTACTGAGCAGAATTGGGACAGGGTCAATTTGAGGCCATACCCCATCCCTGGTCCAGCCTCTTCAGCCGAATCTCATGTTGGTATAGAACCCTTAGAGTGATATATATATATATAATATAATTTTTTTTCTACATTTCCCCCCCAATTATTTTTTATTTATCTTCTCTGGCTAAATTTGCCGACACCGCTTCCCCTCTTCAGTCAGAAATGTCTGCGCTGTCCAACAATTGAATTACATAACCGCTGTTCTATTCGCCTAGTGCTTTTTGTTAGGGGTTCATGCCACAAACCCTGGCAAAATATCGGGCTAATTAAGACTCCAGCAGTTTGTTTTTGTGGTTTTTTTTTTTCATTTTTATTTTTTGCTTTCACTTCCATTTCAGTTTTTGTTCGTCTGTTCAGGTGTGCAACCTCCTAGGTGTAGTCTGTGATTGGGGTGTGTAGTATTTACCTTGTCGGCCGCCTATGCATCATTCAGACGATGACCCTTGTGTTGCTTCCCTTTTGTCTTCAGAGGTGACGGCCATAGAAGACGCTACAGCTGGGAGTGAACAGATCGATATGAGATCTTCCCAAGCTGCAGGTTCCAGTGTTACCCCAGAGGAGTTTAAACAGGTCGGGTTAACCAAGGAGGTCCTGTCTGCCCACACGCAGAAAGAGGAGCAGAACTACGTGGACAGATTCCGGCAGAGGATCCTGCAGTCTCCATACAGCGGTTATCTACAGCCGGACAGTCAGAGCAAAGCCTGCTCCCATGAGCCGGGAATACAAGGTAGTGGTCAATGATTAGTCTCTCTTCCCCTCAGTTGTCTCTTTATCCTTCCGCCAAAGAAGTGAAAAAGAATGGAGATCTAGTCCTTGTGAAGACTACCCGAGAAGGAGTTCAATACTGTACCTTGCCAAAGCATCACGGTCGCAAAGTTCAGGACCATGTAATAGTCCTATAGAGGCAACTTAAGAAATAGAACATCCCTGATGCGTAATTGTGAATACTAAATGGCAACGGGGTTTGCCCGTCTTGGACCTTCATGCCATAAATGTCTGATAGATGCAGGTCCCACCTCTAGGACCCGCAACTATCTCTAGAACGTGGCTCCTTGCCCCCCCATCTTAGCTTATCCCACTGTCGCTGCGCCGACCACTAACTGACGTCAGTACGGAAACTGGGGAGCACAACGAGCGCCACTATTTCCATGCTACCGACCACCTCGTCAATCAGTGGCCGGAGATAAGTGAGAGCAAGAAAAGGTGGGATGGGTGTCAGGGGGCCCAGTTCTAGATAGATGGGGGTCCCACCTCTGGGATCTGCACCTATCGGACATTTACGGCATGTCTTTTGGATATGTCTAAGATGGGAATACTCCTTTAATGATCAATTATCTGTAACATTCAATGTTCTAAAATCTCTAGAATTTTGATGGGTTTTTCTTTTCTCCGCAGAACATTCCTCTCCCCAAACTACCCCGGCTGCTTTGAAAAAGGGTAAAAAACAGGGCAAGCACAAGAGGCAGAAACCCATGGAATCATCAGACAGTAACGGATCTCATCCCAATCTGCCACCACGTCCAAGAAAGACAGGACCTTTGCCACCATCTTGGCCACCGTCTGAAGTCTCACACCCAAGTCCTTCAAACATGGCCTTCCCAGCTCCAATGATCCCAATTCCACCAGCGTATCCCATGCCTTGGTTTCAGCTCCCACACACGGGCACCACCGTAACAGGAGACTGTACCAATTCGACATTCACTCCGGAGTCTATACCACAATCTAACATTTCATACAACGTGCAGCCATTCCCAGCGTTCCCATCTCCATACATGGGCACATTCATGGCTGTGATCCTCCCCAATTATAATGTGTACCCACCTATCAACCAACAGATACCTCCGCCTTTCTTTCCCACTCAGTATCCTTGCCCACCACCATACCCATATGCTGGAATGCCAGTTGCTCCCCAAACTGTGCCACCCCAAATTCCCACAGACTTTATGGAGCCAACATCTCGAGCATCTTCTGCCATGTCTGCAGAGGAGCAGCAGGAAGTTCAGAGCGATGATCCACGTCTTTTCAGTAACTCTAGAAGCAGTTCCCCATTACAGCTGGTCCTTCTTCAAGAGGAATTGCCAAAACCAGCAGATCCTCCCGAAGGAACCAAGACCGAAAACCAAGTGGCCATCAAATGCGTGAGTTGTGTTCTTCCTATGGAAACTTATTGACCTATACATTGCTTAACCACAATTTCCATTCAGATATGTATACATTCGAACTACTCCAGAACCATATTCTAATCAATAGCGGGTAGTATTATAGTAGTTATATTCTTGTATATAGGAGGCAGTATTATAGTAGTTATATTCTTGTATATAGGAAGCAGTAATAGAGTAGTTATATTCTTGTATATAGGAGCAGTATTATAGTAGTTATATTCTTGTATATAGGGGGCAATATTATAGTAGTTATATTCTTGTATATAGGGACAGTATTATAGTAGTTATATTCTTGTATATAGGGGCAGTATTATAGTAGTTATATTCTTGTATATTGGGGGCAGTATTATAGTAGTTATATTATTGTATATAGGGGGCAGTATTATAGTAGTTATATTCTTGTATATAGGGACAGTATTATAGTAGTTATATTCTTGTATATAGGGGCAGTATTATAGTAGTTATATTCTTGTATATAGGAGCAGTATTATAGTAGTTATATTCCTGTATATAGGGACAGTATTATAGTAGTTATATTCTTGTATATAGGGGCAGTATTATAGCAGTTATATTCTTGTATATAGGGGGCAGTATTATAGTAGTTATATTCTTGTATATAGGAGGCAGTATTATCGTAGTTATATTCTTGTATATAGGGAGCAGTATTCTAGTAGTTATATTCTTGTATATAGGGGGCAGTATTATAGTAGTTATATTCTTGTATATAGGAGCAGTATTATAGTAGTTATATTCTTGTACACAGGGGGGCAGTATTATAGTAGTTATATTCTTGTATATAGGGGCAGTATTATAGTAGTTATATTCTTGTATATAGGAGCAGTATTATAGTAGTTATATTCTTGTATATAGGGGGCAGTATTATAGTAGTTATATTCTTGTATATAGGAGCAGTATTATAGTAGTTATATTCTTATATATAGGAGGCAGTATTATAGTAGTTATATTCTTGTATATAGGGGGCAGTATTATAGTAGTTATATTCTTGTATATAGGGGCAGTATTATAGTAGTTATATTCTTGTATATAGGAGCAGTATTATAGTAGTTATATTCTTGTATATAGGAGCAGTATTATCGTAGTTATATTCTTGTATATAGGAGGCAGTATTATAGTAGTTATATTCTTGTATATAGGAGCAGTATTATAGTAGTTATATTCTTGTATATAGGAGGCAGTATTATAGTAGTTATATTCTTGTACATAGGGGGCAGTATTATAGTAGTTATATTCTTGTACATAGGGGGCAGTATTATAGTAGTTATATTCTTGTACATGGGGGGCAGTATTATAGTAGTTATATTCTTGTATATAAGGGCAGTATTATAGTAGATATATTCTTGTGTATAGGGGCAGTATTATAGTAGTTATATTCTTGTATATAGGAGCAGTATTATAGTAGTTATATTCTTGTGTATAGTGGGCAGTATTATAGTAGTTATATTCTTGTATATAGGAGCAGTATTATAGTAGTTATATTCTTGTATATAGTGGGCAGTATTATAGTAGTTATATTCTTGTATATAGGGGCAGTATTATAGTAGTTATATTCTTGTATATAGGAGGCAGTATTATAGTAGTTATAGTCTTGTATATAGGGGCAGTATTATAGTAGTTATATTCTTGTATATAGGGGGCAGTATTATAGTAGTTATATTCTTGTATATAGGGGCAGTATTATAGTAGTTATATTCTTGTATATAGGGATAGTATTTTATAGTAGTTATATTCTTGTATATAGGAGCAGTATTATAGTAGTTATATTCTTGTATATAGGGAGCAGTATTCTAGTAGTTATATTCTTGTATATAGGGGGCAGTATTATAGTAGTTATATTCTTGTATATAGGGGCAGTATTATAGTAGTTATATTCTTGTACATAGGGGCAGTATTATAGTAGTTATATTCTTGTACATAGGGGCAGTATTATAGTAGTTATATTCTTGTATATAGGAGCAGTATTATAGTAGTTATATTCTTATATATAGGAGGCAGTATTATAGTAGTTATATTCTTGTATATAGGGGGCAGTATTATAGTAGTTATATTCTTGTATATAGGGGCAGTATTATAGTAGTTATATTCTTGTATATAGGAGCAGTATTATAGTAGTTATATTCTTGTATATAGGAGCAGTATTATCGTAGTTATATTCTTGTATATAGGAGGCAGTATTATAGTAGTTATATTCTTGTATATAGGAGCAGTATTATAGTAGTTATATTCTTGTACATAGGGGGCAGTATTATAGTAGTTATATTCTTGTACATAGGGGGCAGTATTATAGTAGTTATATTCTTGTACATGGGGGGCAGTATTATAGTAGTTATATTCTTGTATATAGGAGGCAGTATTATAGTAGTTATATTCTTGTACATAGGGGGCAGTATTATAGTAGTTATATTCTTGTACATAGGGGGCAGTATTATAGTAGTTATATTCTTGTACATGGGGGGCAGTATTATAGTAGTTATATTCTTGTATATAAGGGCAGTATTATAGTAGATATATTGTGTATAGGGGCAGTATTATAGTAGTTATATTCTTGTATATAGGAGCAGTATTATAGTAGTTATATTCTTGTGTATAGTGGGCAGTATTATAGTAGTTATATTCTTGTATATAGGAGCAGTATTATAGTAGTTATATTCTTGTATATAGTGGGCAGTATTATAGTAGTTATATTCTTGTATATAGGGGCAGTATTATAGTAGTTATATTCTTGTATATAGGAGGCAGTATTATAGTAGTTATAGTCTTGTATATAGGGGCAGTATTATAGTAGTTATATTCTTGTATATAGGGGGCAGTATTATAGTAGTTATATTCTTGTATATAGGGGCAGTATTATAGTAGTTATATTCTTGTATATAGGGATAGTATTTTATAGTAGTTATATTCTTGTATATAGGAGCAGTATTATAGTAGTTATAGTCTTGTATATAGGGAGCAGTATTCTAGTAGTTATATTCTTGTATATAGGGGGCAGTATTATAGTAGTTATATTCTTGTATATAGGGGCAGTATTATAGTAGTTATATTCTTGTACATAGGGGCAGTATTATAGTAGTTATATTCTTGTACATAGGGGCAGTATTATAGTAGTTATATTCTTGTATATAGGAGCAGTATTATAGTAGTTATATTCTTGTATATAGGAGCAGTATTATAGTAGTTATATTCTTGTATATAGGAGGCAGTATTATAGTAGTTATAGTCTTGTATATAGGGGCAGTATTATAGTAGTTATATTCTTGTATATAGGGGGCAGTATTATAGTAGTTATATTCTTGTATATAGGGGCAGTATTATAGTAGTTATATTCTTGTATATAGGGATAGTATTTTATAGTAGTTATATTCTTGTATATAGGAGCAGTATTATAGTAGTTATATTCTAGTATATAGGGAGCAGTATTCTAGTAGTTATATTCTTGTATATAGGGGCAGTATTATAGTAGTTATATTCTTGTACATAGGGGCAGTATTATAGTAGTTATATTCTTGTACATAGGGGCAGTATTATAGTAGA
Organism: Rhinoderma darwinii; assembly: GCF_050947455.1. Taxonomy (NCBI): domain Eukaryota; kingdom Metazoa; phylum Chordata; class Amphibia; order Anura; family Rhinodermatidae; genus Rhinoderma; species Rhinoderma darwinii. The sequence continues at coordinate 17,973,747 of NC_134696.1, read as the reverse complement.
TATATTCTTGTATATAGCGGCAGTATTATAGTAGTTATATTCTTGTATATAGGGGCAGTATTATAGTAGTTATATTCTTGTACATAGGGGCAGTATTATAGTAGTTATATTCTTGTATATAGCGGCAGTATTATAGTAGTTATATTCTTGTATATAGGGGCAGTATTATAGTAGTTATATTCTTGTATATAGGGGCAGTATTATAGTAGTTATATTCTTGTATATAGGAGCAGTATTATAGTAGTTATATTCTTGTATATAGGAGCAGTATTATAGTAGTTATATTCTTGTATATAGGGGGCAGTATTATAGTAGTTATATTCTTGTATATAGGGGCAGTATTATAGTAGTTATATTCTTGTACATAGGGGCAGTATTATAGTAGTTATATTCTTGTACATAGGGGCAGTATTATAGTAGTTATATTCTTTTACATAGGGGCAGTATTATAGTAGTTATATTCTTGTACATAGGGGGCAGTATTATAGTAGTTATATTCTTGTATATAGGGAGCAGTATTATAGTAGTTATATTCTTGTATATAGGGGGCAGTATTATAGTAGTTATATTCTTGTATATAGGGGCAGTATTATAGTAGTTATATTCTTGTATATAGGGGCAGTATTATAGTAGTTATATTCTTGTATATAGGGAGCAGTATTATAGTAGTTATATTCTTGTATATAGGGGGCAGTATTATAGTAGTTATATTCTTGTATATAGGGGGCAGTATTATAGTAGTTATATTCTTGTATATAGGAGCATTATTATAGTAGTTATATTCTTGTATATAGGAGCCGTATTATAGTAGTTATATTCTTATATATAGGGGCAGTATTCTAGTAGTTATATAGAATTGTGTTCATCCCTAAAGGTTCCCATACACATACAGTAGTAAAAATGGTTAATATATCCAGTAAAGACTATCCTTGTTTCTGTAGTAATAAACACAATCATTCTCATAATACTTGTTCTTACAGGCTGACACGGCAGAGGATAGCGGTAACGCTGATAGCCATTCAGCTTCTAGTGAACTCTTCGACCTCTTACTACAGGAGGACTCCCAATCAGGCACTGGATCAGCGGCTTCAGGAAGTGGATCTGCGAACTCCTTCTCCTTAGGGTCTGGTTCTACCGCAAACGGGACGTCGGGAAGTGGCATAGGTATGAATTGACTGGAAGTTTGCTGGTCACATAAATAAGTTGTGTTTTATTGTAATTACCCTAGTCTGACTGGTCCTAATGGCACAATGTCTTGTTCCGCTTTGAACTGTGTACCAGACTCTGGTATCGGTGCATAACAGAATAAAGCAAGTACGTTTTAGGTGGAGACGGTGCTGGACAGATCATCTTCGTTACAATGACCATATAGCCATAAGCCATGGGTAAGAGACCTGCAGCTCTGGATGTGACTGGAGTACAGGGCATGGTTTATTACTATGGAAGTGTTTGCAAAGGTACTCCATATTATATGCAGATGTCCGATTGTATCAAAGTGTGTCTACTCTTTAACTGATTTGAAACCGGACAGTAAAGGGGCTCTCCACTAAATTGTCTCCCGTAATATGTGTTTATGGGATAGATTTCACTTTTTTCGTCTCAACACTGTTGTCCTTTTGGAGGCTGCAAAATATGCATTCATTGCACATGTCTAATGTCCTCCTCTGTCGCATACCTGCAAATTACAAGCGCGCTGGGCCCACTGAATGTGCTGTAATGTTAACGAGGCTTAAACTGTACATAGAAATATAACCTTTGTATTCAATCTTAAATATAAGGCCATCACTACACACACGACCTTATGGGAAAACCAGCTTTTTAGTGTAGAGCCACTTTAATTGTGCCTGTCCATTGTAGAGCGCGCAGACTGCAAAAAAATATTAAAATGGGCATCGTGAAGGCCATACTGAGCCCACCCAGAGATGTCGCAGCGATGCATCTGTGTTCATTTATTCCGTCATGCACGGACTCTTCATAGGGATCAGCGATTTTCCCCTTCTCAAAACCTAAATTGTTTACACTCTGAACATTGTTTATGATGTGATGTTCTAGATCTGGATAATGGCGAGCGGTGCACCTGTATGTGTGAAAGAAACGGTTACCGTACCCCATGTTTTATTCTTTGTTTTTCTCTAACATCTTAAAGGGAGTAGTAACAGCAGCAAGTATTTCGCCAGCAAGTCCTCCGATACCTCCAAGAAAGGGCATAAGCGACAGGAGGGGGCGGAATCTGATGCTTTCCCCAAGGCTGCAGGAGACTCAATATGGGCTATGATAGAGCGTACACCTACCCCTATTATGATGACATATCAGCTACCCGAAAGGTAAGAAATGGGCATGGCGTCAGCCTGTTATATGCGGTTTTTGTCATTTTATAGAGGCTCTATATTAAAATGGCAGCATTTTGGAAGTGCTGCAAATTACACATACACCCCCGTTCCATTTCTGCCTCCTCCAGCAGTGTTCATGGGGTTGGAGCTAGAGAACAAAATGTCTCTTCCAGAAGGCGCTGGAGTATGTTGTAGAATACATTATCCGTAAGAGAATTTCTGTGAGGATACATCGACGACATTTTATTTATTACTTTTTCACACTCCACCCCTTGGGCTTCTGTAAGCTCCATTATCTGTGTGGGGATGCGGAATTTGACTGGGTTATTTAATAGCCCTTTTTTTTTTTTTTTTCTTTTTACCTCTTAAAGTGCATCTGTCTTTTAAACACAACAGTGGCGCTTCTGTTGTATTATTTATATAATCCTTCGTTAAAAATGGCCGCCTCCTCGGTTTAAAGTGACTGGTCCACTTTACCTGCTTCATGGGCTGAGATCTGTCCTCTCTTAGTATATTATTTCTAGGTTCTCTTGCTTCCTTTCTCCAGGGATAAAGAAACCTTGTTAAAAGAGGATCTGGAGAAACTGACGGCCATGCGGAACAAGCAGCCCTGGTTTACAGAACAGCAAAAAGAGGAGCTGGCGGAGGTGCACTGGTGGATTCGAAACCGCACAATACCTCAGGAGATCGACACTCAAGTACGGGATAGAATTCTTCTTTTCCTCTATTTATAAATCCTATAGGAAAGCGCTAAAAGCTGACCTGTTATATATGACAAAAATGTATAGCGGAGTGGCATCCTCACCCCTAGTAAAGCTGGGTGACAGCCGCCTCTAATATTAGCCATATTGGTTGTCAGCCAGCTTTCCCAACCGCTAAGCAGAATTTTTTTAACCGCATTAACAGAGGTGCACGAATCAAGGATTTACTGCCGACGCTTTTTAAAGGAATATTCCAGGCAAAACGGATATTGTTTTTCCTATTCCAGGGCCTGAGGGGGTGGAGCATGACCCAGGGAGTCCAAGAACACCAAGTCGAAAATTCCTGTCATGCTCTGACCCTTCAGGCCCTGCACTAGGCACAACACATGTATACGTTTTGCCTGAAGTGTTCCTTTTAAAAAAAATAATTAACTCCTTAGATCTGCAATCTCCAAGCAGTGGCTTTCCAGCTGGTGTGAAACTACGACTCCCAGCATGCTGAGTTTCATTACAGCTAGAAAGCCGCAGGTTGGAGACAAAATCCCTAGATTGACCGCAAGAATAAGACTACGGAGAGAGTATACCAGGCTGCTGTGTGTAGATTCTGGAATCTCATGCCCGTGTCTTTTGCTGCCCACAGGGATGTCTCACATGTGTAAAGGGCACCACCGCATATAAGGAGCCCAAAAAGAAGGAAGACCAAAGGACAGTTGAAGACTCCACCAAAGCTACAGAACACTCAACGACACCACAAACTCCGTGCCTGAACAGTCCCAGCGACCCGGGAGAAAACACGAAAAACTCTGAGATGTGACTTTTTTTTTAATTTTCTCTCTAAATATTTATTTTTTCTATATAAAATGTTTTATTTATGTCCGTTCGACTCGCGGCACAAAAGAGGAAGCTTTACGTTCCTTACATCTCGGGGAAGAAGCCGACTGTTTTCATGTTCCATGACTTGACCCTGTGCCAAGACTCTCACTGTCCACGCTCCAGCCTGACATTCTTACTATGGACACAGCTGTAATATTTGCCGGTGGGCCCGCACAGTCTTATTTTGGAAAACTTCACGAAGAATTTGATAATTTTTCTTTCCAGATGGAGGTCGTTGCCTTTTGCTCTTGTCCGGTCTGTAAATATCCGTCGTTAAACATGTACTAGAGGGGAGTGAGTGGTTTCCAGTCATTTCTTTTTTTTATTTGTACATTTGTATATTAATAAAAATGAACTTTGAAGATTACAGTTGTCTAAACTGGTGTTTTTCTTACGTCCAAAAAATTGTTGAAACCGCCCTACGAGCCTCAATGACAATGTTCACACACCGCAGTTCCATTGTACATGCCTTTGTAAATGCATTACTCCTCTTGAACTGATCCTGAGTAACAACTTGTATTCTACTCCAGAGCTGCACTCTGACTCCAAAGCAGAATATAGTGTGCATACATTACTTATCCTGTACTGATCCTGAGTTACATCCTGTATTATACTCCAGAGCTGCCCTCACTATTCTGTGGGTGGAGTCACTGTGTACATACATTACATTACTGATCCTGAGTTACATCCTGTATTATACTCCAGGGCTGCCCTCACTATTCTGCTGGTGGAGTCACTGTGTACATACATTACTTATCCTGTACTGATCCTGAGTTACAATCTGTATTATACTCCAGAGCTGCACTCACTATGCTGCTGGTGGAGTCACTGTGTACATACATTACATTACTTATCCTGTACTGATCCTGAGTTACAGCCTGTATTATACTCCAGAGCTGCACTCACTATTCTGCTGGTGGAGTCACTGTGTACATACATTACATTATTTATCCTGTACTGATCCTGAGTTACAGCCTGTATTATACTCCAGAGCTGCACTCACTATTCTGCTGGTGGAGTCACTGTGTACATACATTATATTACTTATCCTGTACTGATCCCGAGTTACCTCCTGTATTATACTCCAGAGCTGCACTCACTATTCTGCTGGTGGAGTCACTGTGTACGTACATTACATTACTTATCCTGTACTGATCCGGAGTGACATCCTGTATTATACTCCAGAGCTGCACTCTCTATTCTGCTGGTGGAGTCACTGTGTGCATACATTACTTATCCTGTACTAATCCTGAGTTACATCCTGTATTATACTCCAGAGCTGCACTCACTATTCTGCTGGTGCAGTCACTGTGTACATACATTACTGATCCTGATTTATATCTTGTGCTATAATTCTGCGGGCTTCAGAGATTAAATCTTCCAGCATCCAATGCGGATTCATTGTCTGTACAGAGCTTGCTCTGGTGTTTTGTATTCTGGAAAGTGTTATCTTTGCACTAGACACTGAAGTGATGTTGTTCTTATACATATTAGATGAAAGTTGTCCGCTGATGTCCAGGTAAAGGATTAGGCCTGTGTGATTTCAGCATGCCGATCATTTGTTCCCGCGGGAGGTGTCTTCTTCCTCTCAGACGAGCCAAGTGTGCATGTATATGGGAGAGTCGGGAGGAATAGCTTTCGACTGAACAAGCATTTGGCCTACAGCTATCTACGGGCAGCTTATCTGTTACCTCCTACACTATAAGGGCTCACTTAAGATGCTAGGGGTGTGCTTGACGACCAGCTTGTTGAATTCAGTGACCGCCACCAGAATTGTGAATGCAGCACTGAACGGAAGCCAAGATAGTAGGTTAAAGAAAAACTCAATTTTCCTATTCTTGATGCCTGTGATGCAACCACAACTGTGTGCATGCGCTCGAAGGACATGTTCATATGAACATAGATCAGGGCCATCATTTCTTGCAAAGCTAATCCGGTTTCCCTTGCAGACCAATTGGCTTAGAGGGACAGATTTTTCAACATATAGGGTGCGCCATCTTATGCCCCTCCACCCCCAGGAAGTTGGGGTCCGTTCCTTCACATTTTGTTTTTTATAAGGCGATCTTATAGGAGAGTAATGTAAACTCTGATATTGCCAAATTTGGGGTCTAGAGGGATGGGTGACCACTCCAGTGGATTGTCACCCATCCCACTGTCTCATTATACATTTTTTTTAGAGCCTGCAGAGACTTAGGACCCTCTACAAATTCCCTCCACTATTTGGGTTAAAGGGAACCTGTCACCAGCATTTTACCAATCAAACCAGCAATACCTGGTGAAAAATCATTGTTATGTAACCTATAATTATTTTCTAAGTAGCGCTGTACCATTTAACTTTTTAGTGCTAATGAGCAGAAAAGAGTCAAATCCTCATTTGCAAAGAGTCACATCTTCATTCCTCCAGCGTTTCTCAGTTGCCTCCACCGCCTCCTTTTTAATTGACCGCTCCTCTCCCTCCACAGCACATGAAATCCTGTGGATGTCTACGACCGCGGCGCATGCGCATTGGACGGTTTCAGGGACGAACGAAACCGGCAAGGGTAGTGTAACTCAGATGAAGCCCTTGTGTGATATTTTAAACGAGCTGTCCGGGCCGAACAGGCGGTGGCGGTGGGCGTGGGCAGGCTCTAGAAGCCACACAATAGAGTGAACATTTACCACCATAAAAGGCGCAAAGATTTTAAAGAGCGATATTTACAGGCAGTGGAGGAATTTAGGACCGGGAATAACGGAAATAAACTGGACCGCTGCAGCCATTGAGCGGTGAGGAGAGTTCAACAGATATGTTGATGACCGGTTCCCCTTAAAGCGTCAACCTGAGAGAGGCGCCGATCCGGTTTATGGTCACCTTAGCAGCCTGTGTGTGTGTGTGTGTGTGTGTGTGTGTCACACACCACCCCCCCCCCCTCAAATATTGTATACCATGTACTGCATAGACCTAGGAATATATAGAAACCTGTATGGAAGCTGATGGTGCTATTATTTCCTGAGCCTAAAGTTAGATCTGTGTAATCTGGGCCGGTAGCGATCCATCCTCCACACGTTGTCACCTGTCAGCAGTGAGTTATCATTCCCAGAGGAGTAATGAAGGAGAAGATGAGGCCCGTGTCCAGTAAGAGATTCATTGATCTGGGGTCTAGACATGTGGGATGTAATGATTCTGAGGTTATCAACGTCCCGGGTGCCGTGTTCTACAGATGTAAAGAAATTCTCCGGCCACAACTGATCTTAACATCTGCAGGCAGTAAAAAGCCTTAAATTGGCTTATTTATATGGCCTGTCCAGGTTAGAAAATGAAATTTCCATACACTCTATTAGGGAATTCTGACTTAATAGAGGGGGGTCCTGTGTTCAGAATCCTCATCTTTTGACCGGAGTGGAGAGCGGTTACAAAGAGTGTCTCTATCTCTGGAGGACTTGTCCTGTCCTGCATTACCCAGACAGCCCTTTGATGTGAAGGAGCACCGTGTAATGCTAAATTTCCCCTGTGGTGGCGCTGCAGAAAAACTGTACACTAATGCCTCATGCACATGACCGTTGTGCCACTCGGGCCATTCTTGACAGCATCCAAGTAGCACCTGATAGTCTTCACGGACCCGTTTACTTTAGCGGGTCAATCGGGTCCGTGAAAAATGGTCCGAGTCAACGATCCGAGGAAAGATAGAACATGTCCCATCTTTCCTCGGATCACTGATGGGACTCGGACGGCGCACAGGGTCTTGTCCATGAGGCGTTACAGCCAGGTTCCCCATACAGATTAGACAATCACTGAGGGTCCCAGCAGGAGGACACTTCTAATGAGTAAATAAAGGTAAAAAAAAAATAATAATCCAACAATTTTATGGGATGCTAAAATCTACACGAATTAGGGAGGTCCTCGTATTATAATGAACAGCGGTGTTGGAGATTGATTCATAGATGAACTAAACGTTGGGGAAAAAGGGTAATTCCCGCGGGTCCTCCACAAGGTAGGCTCCAGGTGTGTGGTCCCATAGGCAGCACAGCCACAGTGGATACTCCTCTGTACGTTCGGTTTGGCAAGCATAGAGCATGCATTGGCTGCTGCCTCTGAGCCCAAGTGACCCTGGCATTTTCCCAGTGCTGACGTCAGCCCCCGGCCTCCCCCAAGTACATAGGTTTGCCCCGCTTTCTATTTGGTCACAACTGCAGGGACTGAATGCAGCTTTTCTTAACTTACCTTTCACTTACCCGCTCAGGTGCCCCAACATGCGATGGAGGGTGCCCATAGAGGGCGATGGAAAGTTCCTCAGTGAGTGAGAGAGATATATTACAATGTTATTTTTATATTATATGGGCACAGTGTGGTGGTATTATTTGTGCATTATATGACAGTATTATATGGGCACTATATGGCGTGGCTGTGGGGTTTCCACCAACCTTAATATGGAGCTGCCTCGTTGGCATGAACGCTCTTCACGCATTCCTTTGAAAGCCCTCTGCTGGCAGCCATACATATATATGGCCTCTACCCCGCCGACCTCAGCTGGTGTTGGCCTCATGAACAGGGCAGATCTTGAGACTGACACCTAAACCTCCCTCGGGCTGGGTCTCGTGAGTAGTTGTACAGTCTTTGGCAGGTCGCCGGTGACTTGGGTGCACACCCTAATAATGGGAATGACCGCACTCGACTATTCTCCGTTTCGTTCTTTTATAGGAAATTTAAGTTAATGAGGTTTTATTTTAGCCAATTATTGTAAATGTGAGGCATACGCTCCACCACTGTATGTGATCCACAGGGTTAAGCGCACGCTGGAGGAGCAGCTTATGCAGAACCTATTGGATCATTTGTCTTCCCTGCAGACCTGAGGCGCAGACCCTGTGAACAGGATTTATATGATAATGGGTCTGAAGTGTAGAAATCATGTCAGTGACGGATGCGGGATACCACGAAGATCAATGAAGCCTATATATAACATGGACGTCAGGCATTGATGAACAATTATGGGGGGAATATGTCCGATATCTCCCTGGACCTCATTGAAATGCAGTCTATCAAATTCCAGATGATAATAAAGTTGTTCCAAAAGCTATAGACATGCATTGTGCATATGATTTCTCCTGCAGTGTGTATACAGCAAGAAACGGTATAAAGACGACCAAAAAGAACAAAAAAAACGTATCCTATCCCGTTGGAAATCTAATGTCGTCCATAAACCAATACATAGGTTTTAACCCTACATGAAACCAGATGCAGCTGTATATGATGATGTCACAGGATCCGGTGAGGTAGCCCCAAGTAGTGTGATTACATCATTGTACTATATCTCATTGCCTGCGCCAACACTGCCCATTCTAAAGACCCCCAGCTATAGGGGCCCAGACACAAGCTTATGCCACTGCGGTTCTTAAAAGGGTCTTCTATGTGGTTTTATTGTCCTAGAAAATGTACCGTAAATATTGTCCAAGATATGACAGTGTCTGCATCCGTGCCGCATTCTAGAAAGGACCTCGTTGCAGAGAGGAATAAGGTTAAAGAGGAAATACTGTAATGGGAAGTAGATGTAAAGGATCCATACTACCTGCAAAATAGTCATAGAGTTTAACCAAGTGAGGAAAATGTCATTTTATTATCCATAGGTGCAATAATATAGTAGTTATATTCTTGTATATAGGGGCAGTATTATAATAGTTATATTCTTGTATATAGGGGGCAGTATTATAGTAGTTATATTCTTGTATATATGGGGCAGTATTATAGTAGTTATATTCTTGTATATGGGGGGCAGTATTATAGTAGTTATATTCTTGAATATATGGGGCAGTATTATAGTAGTTATATTCTTGTATATATGGGGCAGTATTATAGTAGTTATATTCTTGTATATGGGGGGCAGTATTATAGTAGTTATATTCTTGTATATAGAAGCAGTATTATAATAGTTATATTCTTGTATATAGGGGGCAGTATTATAGTAGTTATATTCTTGTATATAGGAGCAGTATTATAGTAGTTATATTCTTGTACATAGGGGGCAGTATTATAGTAGTTATATTCTTGTATATAGGAGCAGTATTATAGTAGTTATATTCTTGTATATAGGGGCAGTATTATAGTAGTTATATTCTTGTATATAGGGGACAGTATTATAGTAGTTATATTCTTGTAAATAGGAGGTAGTATTATAGTAGTTATATTCTTGTATAGAGGAGCAGTATTATAGTAGTTATATTCTTGTATATAGGGGCAGTATTATAGTAGTTATATTCTTGTATATAGGGAGCAGTATTATAGTAGTTATATTCTTGTATATAGGGGGCAGTATTATAGTAGTTATATTCTTGTATATAGGGGCAGTATTATAGTAGTTATATTCTTGTATATAGGGGGCAGTATTATAGTAGTTATATTCTTGTATAAAGGGGCAGTATTATAGTAGTTATATTCTTGTATATAGGGGGCAGTATTATAGTAGTTATATTCTTGTATATAGGGGCAGTATTATAGTAGTCATATTCTTGTATATAGGGGGCAGTATTATAGTAGTTATATTCTTGTATATAGGAGCAGTATTATAGTAGTTATATTCTTGTACATAGGGGGAGTATTATAGTAGTTATATTCTTGTATATAGGGGTAGTATTATAGTAGTTATATTCTTTTGTATATAGGAGCAGTATTATAGTAGTTATATTCTTGTATATAGGAGCAGTATTATAGTAGTTATATTCTTGTATATAGGGGGCAGTATTATATTAGTTATATGCTTGTATATAGGGGCAGTATTACAGTAATTATATTCTTGTATATAGGGGCAGTATTATAGTAGTTATATTCTTGTACATAGGGGGAGTATTATAGTAGTTATAGTCTTGTATATAGGAGGCAGTATTATAGTAGTTATATTCTTGTATATAGGAGGTAGTATTATAGTAGTTATATTCTTGTATATAGGAGACAGTATTATAGTAGTTATATTCTTGTATATAGGGGCAGTATTATAGTAGTTATATTCTTGTATATAGGGGGCAGTATTATAGTAGTTATATTCTTGTATATAGGGAGCAGTATTATAGTAGTCATATTCTTGTATATAGGGGGCAGTATTATAGTAGTTATATTCTTGTAAATAGGAGGTAGTATTATAGTAGTTATATTCTTGTATATAGGAGCAGTATTATAGTAGTTATATTCTTGTACATAGGGGGAGTATTATAGTAGTTATATTCTTGTATATAGGGGTAGTATTATAGTAGTTATATTCTTGTATATAGGGGGCAGTATTATATTAGTTATATGCTTGTATATAGGGGGCAGTATTACAGTAGTTATATTCTTGTATATGGGGGCAGTATTATAGTAGTTATATTCTTGTACATAGGGGGAGTATTATAGTAGTTATATTCTTGTACATAGGGGGCAGTATTATAGTAGTTATATTCTTGTATATAGGGGCAGTATTATAGTAGTTATATTCTTGTATATAGGAGGCAGTATTATAGTAGTTATATTTTTGTATATAGGAGGCAGTATTATAGTAGTTATATTCTTGTATATAGGGGCAGTATTATAGTAGTTATATTCTTGTATATAGGGGTCAGTATCATAGTAGTTATATTCTTGTATATAGGGGGCAGTATTATAGTAGTTATATTCTTGTACATAGGGGTCAGTATTATAGTAGTTATATTCTTGTACATAGGGGTCAGTATTATAGTAGTTATATTCTTGTATATAGGGGCAGTATTATAGTAGTTATATTCTTGTACATAGGGGGCAGTATTATAGTAGTTATATTCTTGTATATAGGGGCAGTATTATAGTAGTTATATTCTTGTACATAGGGGCAGTATTATAGTAGTTATATTCTTGTATATAGGGGGCAGTATTATAGTAGTTATATTCTTGTATATAGGGGGCAGTATTATAGTAGTTATATTCTTGTATATAGCGGCAGTATTACAGTAGTTATATTCTTGTACATAGGGGGCAGTATTATAGTAGTTATATTCTTGTATATAGGGGCAGTATTATAGTAGTTATATTCTTGTATATAGGGGCAGTATTATAGTAGTTATATTCTTGTATATAGGGGGCAGTATTATAGTAGTTATATTCTTGTATATAGGGGGCAGTATTATAGTAGTTATATTCTTGTATATAGGAGGCAGTATTATAGTAGTTATATTCTTGGATATAGGGGCAGTATTATAGTAGTTATATTCTTGGATATAGGGGCAGTATTATAGTAATTATATTCTTGTATATAGGGGCAGTATTATAGTAGTTATATTCTTGTATATAGGGGGCAGTATTATAGTAGTTATATTCTTGTATATAGGGAGCAGTATTATAGTAGTTATATTCTTGTATATAGGGGGCAGTATTATAGTAGTTATATTCTTGTATATAGGGGGCAGTATTATAGTAGTTATATTCTTGTATATAGGAGGCAGTATTATAGTAGTTATATTCTTGTATATATGGGGCTGTATTATAGTAGTTATATTCTTGGATATAGGGGCAGTATTATAGTAGATATATTCTTGTGATACAGGAGGCAGTATAAGTACCGTACGAATATTCTTGTAGATAGAAGAGAGTATTATAAATGTTATATATTTCTGTCTATGGATGGAACTATTATAGTGAGATCACTTATTTGAGCAAAATTAAATTGAGCCATTGTTCTCCTCCAGCCACCAGGTCTCTGACCATTGTCTAGTTGCCCAAATGCTTTGGTACTCTCCATTAAGTAGTAGAAAAATAAAGGAGAAATAATGTGGGCGGGGCCTTGATACAGAGGGACCAATTTTAATGGGACATGAGCATTTTTTTAATTTGTGATGTATCATTTTAAACCCCTACCAGGGCGATATTTTCATGTTTGTCCTATTTGTCGTTATAATTTTAATATTTATTCACCATACGCATCTTGAAATAATTTGATATTCCACATATTATTGTCATTATTACTTTTATTAAATCGCTTCCATTGAAGAAAAGAAAACTTATACCAAATATAAGCAGAACAGAAAATACTCTTTTGAAATTTAAAAGAAACTATTTTGCAGAGTTCGTTTTTATATCCGTTATTCCGTCGTGTGTTGAGATGAGGCGTCATTGTAAATACAGGGGTGTATAAATAAGCAGAACTCCTATAGATATTTCCCAATCTTCACATTCAGACACAGTATTTCCAGAAACATTCAGATAAATTCCCTGCTCTCTTCTTATAAGGTTTGCGCTCTTTTCTTTGAAGTCGACTCAATAGTGATATCTGTGGCTTCTTGTCAAACAACTCCTGAAATAAAAAAAATGTTTTTATTATTCTGAATTTCACCTTTGCCATGCCCAAGATGTTGCCCCCGGCTGAGTATTAGAATTTGTGCAAGCTGCCAAAATAAGTGGGGATACTGCCCCCTATATACAAGAATATAACTACTATAATACTGCTCCTATATACAAGAATATAACTACTATAATACTGCCCCCTATATACAAGAATATAACTACTATAATACTGCTCCTATATACAAGAATATAACTACTATAATACTGCCCCCTATATAAAAGAATATAACTACTATAACACTGCCCCCTATATACAAGAATATAACTACTATAATACTGCCCCCTATATACAAGAATAGAACTACTATAATACTGCCCCCTATATACAAGAATAGAACTACTATAATACTGCTCCTATATACAAGAATATAACTACTATAATACTGCCTCCTATATATAAGACTATAACTACTATAATACTGCTCCTATGTACAAGAATATAACTACCATAATACTGCCCCCTATATACAAGAATATAACTACTATAATACTGCCCCCTATATACAAGAATATAACTACTATAATACTGCCCCCTATGTACAAGAATATAACTAATATAATACTGGTCCTATATACAAGAATATAACTACTATAATACTGCCCCCTATATACAAGAATAGAACTACTATAATACTGCCCCCTATATACAAGAATATAACTACTATAATACTGCTCCTATATACAAGAATATAACTACTATAATACTGCCTCCTATATATAAGACTATAACTACTATAATACTGCTCCTATGTACAAGAATATAACTACTATAATACTGCCCCTATATACAAGAATATAACTACTATAATACTGCCCCCTATATACAAGAATATAACTACTATAATACTGCCCCCTATGTACAAGAATATAACTAATATAATACTGCTCCTATATACAAGAATATAACTACTATAATACTGCTCCTATATACAAGAATATAACTACTATAATACTGCCCCTATATACAAGAATATAACTACTATAATACTGACCCCTATATACAAGAATATAACTACTATAATACTGACCCCTATATACACGAATATAACTACTATAATACTGCTCCTATATACAAGAATATAACTACTATAATACTGCCCCTATATACAAGAATATAACTACTATAATACTGCCCCCTATATACAAGAATATAACTAGTATAATACTGTCCCCTATATACAAGAATATAACTACTACAATACTGCCCCTATGTACAAGAATATAACTACTATAATACTGCCCCCTATATACAAGAATATAACTACTATAATACTGTCCCCTATATACAAGAATATAACTACTATAATACTGCCCCTATATACAAGAATATAACTACTATAATACTGCCCCTATGTACAAGAATATAACTACTATAATACTGCTCCTATGTACAAGAATATAACTACTATAATACTGCTCCTATATACACGAATATAACTACTATAATACTGCTCCTATATACAAGAATATAACTACTATAATACTGTCCCCTATATACAAGAATATAACTAGTATAATACTGTCCCCTATATACAAGAATATAACTACTATAATACTGCCCCCTATATACAAGAATATAACTAACTATAATACTGCCCCTATATACAAGAATATAACTACTATAATACTGCCCCCTACATACAAGAATATAACTACTATAATACTGCCCCTATGTACAAGAATATAACTACTATAATACTGCCCCCTATATACAAGAATATAACTACTATAATACTGCCCCTATGTACAAGAATATAACTACTATAATACTGCCCCCTATGTACAAGAATATAACTACTATAATACTGCTCCTATTTACACGAATATAACTACTATAATACTGCTCCTATATACAAGAATATAACTACTATAATACTGCTCCTATGTACAAGAATATAACTACTATAAGGGCGGGTTCACACATAGCGGAATTTCACTTAAATTCCGCTGCGGACACTCCGCAGCGTTAATCCGCAGCGGAGCCGTTTCTCCATTGACTTTCACTTTAATTTAGCAGTGTTCGTTTACACGATGCGTACAATTCCGCTGCGGAGCATAGGCTGCGGAGCGGAATTTGGTGTCCGCAGCATGCTCTGTCTTTTGCGGAGCAGTGGCGGACTGGTTGCGGACTCATGGCGGAATTTCTCCATTGACTTCAATGGAGATTCAAAGTTCCGCAATGAAGTCCGCAGCTGTCATGCACATGTCATGTGTGCTGCGGATACGTCTTGCTTTTTTAACTTGACATTTCTTCATTCTGGCTGGACCTATGTATTTCTAGGTCTACAGCCAGACTGAGGAAGTCAATGGGGCTCCCGTAATGACGGGAGCGTTGCTAGGAGACGTCAGTAAATAGTCACTGTCCAGGGTGCTGAAAGAGTTAAGCGATCGGCAGTAACTGTTTCTGCACCCGGGACAGTGACTACCGATCCCAATATACATGTATCTGTAAAAAAAAATGAAGTTCGTACTTACCGAGAACTCCTTGCTTCTGTCTCCAGTCCGGCCTCCCAGGATGACGTTTCATCCCATGTGACGGCTGCAGCCAATCACAGGCCAAGCACAGGCTGCAGCGGTCACATGGACTGGCGCGTCATCCAGGGAGGTCGGGCTGGATGCCGAAAGAGGGACGCGTCACCAAGACAACGGCCGGTAAGTATGAAAGTCGTTTACTTTCACTAGGGAAAGTGCTGTCCCTTCTCTCTATCCTGCACTGATAGGGAGAAGGGAAGCACTTTTCCCGCAGTCCGCAGCAGCTAGTCCGCATCAATTTTCTGCACATTTTGTGCAGATCCGCAGCCGTAATCCGCAACCCGGATTAGGTGCGGCATTGATGCGGACAGTTGCGGAGGAATTCCGCCATGTGTGGGCATGCCCTTATACTGCTCCTATATACACACGAATATAACTACTATAATACTGCTCCTATATACAAGAATATAACTACTATAATACTGTCCCCTATATACAAGAATATAACTACTATAATACTGCCCCTATATACAAGAATATAACTACTATAATACTGCCCCTATATACAAGAATATAACTACTATAATACTGCCCCCTATATACAAGAATATAACTACTATAATACTGCTCCTATGTACAAGAATATAACTACTATAATACTGCTCCTATATACACGAATATAACTACTATAATACTGCTCCTATATACAAGAATATAACTACTATAATACTGTCCCCTATATACAAGAATATAACTAGTATAATACTGTCCCCTATGTACAAGAATATAACTACTATAATACTTGTCAGTTTATCAGTTTATACAGTGACTGGAACTTACCTCTTTTATGACATCGTCCATATTATAAGTTCCAAGACTGATGCCTAATAAAAAGAGAAATATATTTATCCTGCGACAATTCAGTAAAAGTACAAATGATTCAGTTTTTTTATATGTAGGTCTGTTTGCCTAGTTCTATTTGTTTGTATGAGAAAAACTATGCTGTACACTCAGCTGGGGACTTGTACTAATGTAACTACATAATACATTTTGTGGACAGCGCTGCAG
This sequence comes from Rhinoderma darwinii, assembly GCF_050947455.1. Taxonomy (NCBI): domain Eukaryota; kingdom Metazoa; phylum Chordata; class Amphibia; order Anura; family Rhinodermatidae; genus Rhinoderma; species Rhinoderma darwinii. Next base: position 17,956,990 of record NC_134696.1, on the reverse strand, counting down.
AATATGTTGGAGCTTTATAACATGAGATAATAGTTTGTATTATATTTTATATGTTTCCAGGATCAGGTTTATTCTGATTACCAAAAGTATAAACAAATCACATGGCTCACTCTGACTTCTAATGTGGAAAGTTGGTGGAGATTCCTCATGATGCATCTATGCCAGCATCTGTAGAATTAGGGGTCTCGCAGATGGACACAGGGACTGCTCCACCTAACCACTAAACATCAGGGACTACTCCACCAAATCACTGAATATTAGGTATTGCTCCTTTAAACCACTCAATAATGAGGACCTCTCTACTAAACAGGGCTGCCCCAACAAGCCCCTGAAAACCAGACCCTCCTCCACCAAACTACTAAATACTTGGACGTCTTCGCCAAAACACTGACTATCAGAGACTGCTCCAACAAAAAATTGTGCACCACAAACTTCTCCATTAAATCACTGAAGACCAGAGGCAGCTCCACCAAATCACTGAAAACCAGAGGCAGCTCCACCAAACTACTGAAGAGCAGAGACAGCTCCACCAAACCACTGAAGACCAGAGACAGCTCCACCAAAACACTGAAGAGCAGAGACAGCTCCACCAAACCACTGAAGACCAGAGACAGCTCCACTAAACCACTGAAGACTAGAGACAACTCCACCAAACCACTGAAGACCAGAGACAGCTCCACCAAACCACTGAAGACCAGAGACAGCTCCACCAAACCACTGAAGAGCAGAGACAGCTCCACCAAACCACTGAAGACCAGAGACAGCTCCACTAAACCACTGAAGACTAGAGACAACTCCACCAAACCACTGAAGACCTGAGGCAGCTTCACCAAACTACTGAAGACTAGAGACAACTCCACCAAACCACTGAAGACCAGAGACAGCTCCACCAAACCACTGAAAAGCAGAGACAACTCCACCAAACCACTGAAGGCTAGGGACTTCTCAACTGGACCTTGGAATACCTGGAGCTTCTTCCTCAAATTACTGAACACGAGGGACTGCTTAACTAATGACTTTCATTTCTACTTCGGTGTATGTGTGCCTTCCCCTTTTGGAAAGCGACATTCACTTGAATCGTTTCGTGTACTGTACCTTCTTTGCTGAAAATGTCATCTGTATTAATATCTGTGTCTCTGCCCTTGTCCAGAAATGAAGGCAGATTCTGTAATAAGTGAGTGTCGACCCAACTGCTCACATCTCCAAAATCCATCTTTGAATCTGTCAAAAGGAAAACGGAATAATAAACGACTGTAAAGCAAGCATCGCCGCAAAATAATAATAAGCTAAGACATAAGTGCGGAGAAAATGTGCGCAAAACCTGCGATAACCAATGGCAACCAATCAAATATCAGCTTTCTAAACCAGTACAAAATAGAACTAGAAATGGTGCATCAGCAGAATACGACCCAGAATGAATGAAATTATAATTCTTAAAGGAATACTTCTACAGTGAGTGAGGGGGCGGAGCATGACACAAAGGTTCAAAGAACATCAAAGAGAGAATTTCTTTGTCATGCTCCTCCTCCTTTAGTTTGTGACTGTGGTTTCACAAAGTGACCAAGAAGATTAAGAAATGATCCATGCAGCAACAAATAATAAAGCGAAGATAGAAGCGTAAAATTATTTTGATAGTGAATGACAATCTTTATACAAATGTACGAGGTTGATAACAAAGAGCAGTAGTTAGCCATTATGTTTTATATATGAAGTTTAATCATTGCATAATTAAAAAGTTTTGCAATTTTCTAATAGACGTTGTGCATCAGTTCCTTACAGCTTTAAAGATCTCTTCTTGCTGTCAGTGAATGGAAACATTCCTATTTACTTCCAGAGGTTAAGAACAACAAAAGTTAAATACAAAACAATATAATAGAAGAAATGCAACATATAGTGTAAGGAGCAGAAAACAAGAAACGTAAAGGTGTGTCATGTGACCACACACATGATGGAGGTACTGCCAGGTGCGGTCTATGTGCAGTCACATGACATGAACATTGAGGGACACCGCACCTGTGGCTATATTGTTCCTTCACAAATCAAGAGGGAGGAATTTTGGCTACATGACCCCTCCCGCCACTATTTATAATGAAGGATGACTTTGCTGTTGCAGTGAATGAGTCACAATTATTAGTACGTCTGAGTTAATGGGGTCGAGGATGTGATAGAACTTAATCAGTTTTATTAGATGATACTTCATTCAGTTTCCCTTTTGTCTGATAACAGAAAGCAATAGCATATAGTAACCTTTGTAAAAATGTAGAAAATTTAAAGGGGTTTTCCTACAAACAAAACGTATCAGCTACACCTAGGACAGGTGATAAATGTTAAAACACCCGGACCCCCACGAGCACTAGTCGCCCGTTCCTCTCATTCGATGGCTTCCATAACTCCTATATGGTTGTATGGAGAGAAAATGTGTTTGTGCTACCACCGCGTCATACAATCTGGGGAACCCCTTCAAATCTGCCGGGAGATTTATGGGTATGTGTCTGCAGGGGGTTTCCTCCAGGTACCCACTCCACCCACACTCCAAAGACGTAGTCATAGGTTAGTTGGCTTCCCCTTAATATGATCCCATGTGTGTGTAGGAAATTAGATTGTGACCTCTATTGGGGAACGGGACTAATGTGAGTGGTGACAATCTCTGTACAGCGCTGCGGAATATGTTGGTGTCATATAGGCAATAAAAATAAATATGTGAAATCTGCCTGATTTTGAATGCAAAAAATAAATACTTAATTAAATTAATAAAAAATTATAATACAGTAAAGAAAAAAGTAATTTGGCATCAAAAGGGACATAATTGGATTATCAAATATTCTGGATTACTTGACCGTCATAGGAAAGTATATAAAACACTTCAATAAGGGGGGAGAACCTCCTGGATGACCCCCCCCCCCCCCCCCCCCCAAGAAAACATGTTCTGTACTGGAAACAATTATTGGATTACAGAATAAAGGATTTTTTTTTTTAATTATTATTATTATTATTATTATCATAATTATATATATATTCTTCACTTATTATTATTATTATTAGTATATATTATTTTTTTCTATATATATTCTCCACTTATTATTTTTATTATTATCATAATTATATATATATTCTACACTTATTATTAGTATATATTATTTTTTTCTATATATATTCTTCACTTATTATTATTATTATTATTATTATATATTATTTTTTTCTATATATATTCTCCACTTATTATTTTTATTATTATCATAATTATATATATATTCTACACTTATTATTAGTATATATTATTTTTTTCTATATATATTCTCCACTTATTATTATTTTTATTATTATTAATAATATTAGTTACATTTGTACGATGCTAATTATTGGATTATGGATGTTTGAAAGTATTTATTACAGAGCATATGAATAAATCAGATAAATGCAGAAATGAATTTAAAAAAATTCAAGATCAATAGTTAGAAATAAATATAAAAAATAACATAAAAAACTTAATAAATATATAAAATAAAAAAGAATAATATGTTAATAATTCAGCAAATAATAAATACAGAAATGTAAAATTTGAATGCAAGTTTTACAGTAAAATATTTTTAGCAACTTTGTTGCTATGCTGTTTCCTACCATTTATTGTCAAGAGAAAAAAATCTAAACTAGTAATAAAAAAAAAAAAGGAAAGTGACTTTGTTATTCCAACTCCTTAAATTATCCATCACTTATACAGTCTGGAATATTCACTTGATTTCTTATTACTGTAATATCTTAAAAAAGTAAGTACCCTCAGCATAAAAAAAAAATAATGAAAATTACGTGAATATATTCCTTAAATACGAGGCTAATGGAGATATTTAATTCCAGACTATAAAGCAATTTATTTTCGGCATTTAAAACGTCCTTGACCCTTCTGTAGGATTAATCATTAGGAATTGGCTGCAGGATATCAAGACGTTTAGTGGTTTAACCTTCATTTGGGGGAAAGGTATAATAAAGATATAATTATTCTTACCTGGTATTCGGAAGGAGATCTCATTGGGGTCCAGGATCGGAAGTGATCGGAGTGGGCTGAAGACAATGGCAAGGATGAGCCCGCAGGACAGGAGCTTGTGCATGGCTGCTGGACCCGGGAGCTGATATAGCAGGAGGCAGCTTCTCTGATTCTCCTTTGGTTGCCAGGTTTATCATTAAAGCGTCAAATCTTATATAGCGTTGTATGACGACATAGGAAACATCGCTCCCCTCCAAGAAGACAGATGACGAGCCAATGGTTCCATCCCCACTGAATTCCTAATGCGAGACACTTTGCATTGATGTCATTCTTCAAGGTTCATAGGCAAGAAATTGACTGTCTCCCAGGCCCTCGCTACAAACTGTTACAGCAAATGTGGCATAGCCAATGAAAGAAAGTAACTCAAGGAGTTAGGAAAGGGTCAACTCTTGGTGGAGGAGATGACCGAGGCAACGAGGCCGGTGATTTATGGGCTCGCACCTAATTTGACGTAAGACACCGGGGCTTTGAAAGGTGGATTTTTTACTGAGGTGGATGGATGAGGTGTCAGGTGGTGTTTGGGGGGGGGGTGTCATATACACCGAGAAGATGAAATGGTTGTCGATCACGTTTGGTGGATCCGATGAACATGTAATTAATAGATTTTACTTTTTTTTACGCTTTTGGAATAATCAACCGGTGTATAAAATGATACTGATTAACCCTTTCTTTCCTACAAAGACCAGAATAAAGTTTAGGCAGGGGTGTTAGCAGGCTCGAATTATAGGGTGAGAACAAGGAGTAGACACGTTCCCCCCCACCACCTTGGGGACCTCCATCACCCAGTTCCCTCCAGTAATTCTAAGACACTCCCAGCAGCAAGACTTGGATGTTTGGAAAGAATTAAAGTGCACCTTCAACAATACACAAATTTTAAGATGTTAAAGGGGATCTCCCTACTTGTTAGAAGGGTCCCCTGATGATAAGCAGATCACAAAGTGTCCCCCTGATGGGACCCCCGGCGATCAGCTGTAATCTGTGGGGGAACCTGACAGTAAGTGTTCAGTTTCCCTGCAGCCACCACCACAGGAGAAATGAAGCATTACACAGTGTCCATTCCTATGAATGTGTTGTTTGTGTAATGTAAGAAAGGACAGGTCCTCCAGAGCGAGTGATGTTGTTCTTTGTGATCACTTTCCACTCCGGCCAAGAAATGAGGATCCTGAACAGAGGACCCCCCCCCCCGCTATTAGCTCAGAATTCCCTAATAGGGTGTATGGAAATGGGTTTTCTAAACTGGACAACTCCTTTCATATGTGTGGACAGCACTGTTCTTCGTGTATATACAGTGAAGGAAATAAGTATTTGATCCCTTGCTGATTTTGTAAGTTTGCCCACTGTCAAAGACATGAACAGTCTAGAATTTTTAGGCTAGGTTAATTTTACCAGTGAGAGATAGATTATATATATAAAAAAAAAAGAAAATCACATAGTCAAAATTATATATATTTATTTGCATTGTGCACAGAGAAATAAGTATTTGATCCCTTTGGCAAACAAGACTTAATACTTGGTGGCAAAACCCTTGTTGGCAAGCACAGCAGTCAGACGTTTTTTGTAGTTGATGATGAGGTTTGCACACATGTTAGATGCAATTTTGGCCCACTCCTCTTTGCAGATCATCTGTAAATCATTAAGATTTCGAGGCTGTCGCTTGGCAACTCGGATCTTCAGCTCCCTCCATAAGTTTTCGATGGGATTAAGGTCTGGAGACTGGCTAGGCCACTCCATGACCTTAATGTGCTTCTTTTTGAGCCACTCCTTTGTTGCCTTGGCTGTATGTTTCGGGTCATTGTCGTGCTGGAAGACCCAGCCACGAACCATTTTTAATGTCCTGGTGGAGGGAAGGAGGTTGTCACTCAGGATTTGACAGTACATGGCTCCATCCATTCTCCCATTGATGCGGTGAAGTAGTCCTGTGCCCTTAGCAGAGAAACACCCCCAAAACATAATGTTTCCACCTCCATGCTTGACAGTGGGGACGGTGTTCTTTGGGTCATAGGCAGCATTTCTCTTCCTCCAAAAACGGCGAGTTGAGTTAATGCCAAAGAGCTAAATTTTAGTCTCATCTGACCACAGCACCTTCTCCCATTCACTCTCAGAATCATCCAGATGTTCATTTGCAAACTTCAGACGGGCCTGTACATGTGCCTTCTTGAGCAGGGGGACCTTGCGGGCACTGCAGGATTTTAGTCCATTACGGCGTAATGTGTTACCAATGGTTTTCTTGGTGACTGTGGTCCCAGCTGCCTTGAGATCATTAACAAGTTCCCCCCGTGTAGTTTTCAGCTGAGCTCTCACCTTCCTCAGGATCAAGGATACCCCACGAGGTGAGATTTTGCATGGAGCCCCAGATCGATGTCGATTGACAGTCATTTTGTATGTCTTCCATTTTCTTACTATTGCACCAACAGTTGTCTCCTTCTCACCCAGCGTCTTACTTATGGTTTTGTAGCCCATTCCAGCCTTGTGCAGGTCTATGATCTTGTCCCTGACATCCTTAGAAAGCTCTTTGGTCTTGCCCATGTTGTAGAGGTCAGAGTCAGACTGATTAATTGAGTCTGTGGACAGGAGTCTTTTATACAGGTGACCATGTAAGAGCTGTCTTTAATGCAGGCACCAAGTTGATTTGGAGCGTGTAACTGGTCTGGAGGAGGCTGAACTCTTAATGGTTGGTAGGGGATCAAATACGTATTTCTCTGTGCACAATGCAAATAAATATATATCATTTTGACTATGTGATTTTCTGTTTTTTTTTAATATAATCTATCTCTCACTGGTAAAATTAACCTAGCCTAGAAATTCTAGACTGTTCATGACTTTGACAGTGGGCAAACTTACAAAATCAGCAAGGGATCAAATACTTATTTCCTTCACTGTAGCTCCAATAAACTGGATGCACTGCTAACTAGAAACAATTTAGTGGTGCATTTTTATTGCCATAGGAATTTGGAGATAAGCAGCAGACAGACATATCTGGCTCCGCTTATCTCTCAGATGAACAAATGATCTGGTATGTTAGAATCCATCATGGCAATTCCTGTTTACACCAGGACATGCGTTGGCTGTCCTCATACACATTTGGCTGCGGTTAGACGCTGTTGACATGTCTAGCATAATTCAGCCATCAATTATATGATACTACTACTGGAGAAGGGGGTTCCACCAAGCTTAATCCATCCCTAGGAGTCAGGATAAAGGAATCAGTGAATGAAACAGGGCAAGGCATGAAGCAAAAGATAAAGAAATGAGCGGAAAAGGCAAAAGAGTTAATGAGGTTGTCTAGTTTTGCTTACCCCATATCAAATTGCAGGCCCCCCACTGATACATGGGGGTATTGCTGGTGCCTTACTGACACAGGGAGGGGGGGGGGGGCACATGTAAGGGCTGCTATTCAGGAACAGATTATCACATAGGTGAAAGAGGTATTTGCCCTGTAGTAGTGGCATACATAAAGGATGGTGGGTCTTAGAGCAAAGACAAAAATGTGGCTGCTTTCAGGTGCTGCCTGACACCACCACACTTTTAAGCACTTGTAACAGGAGGTCCTGCTGCCAAGATTGCCGTTTTCTTGAGATAAGTACATTTTCCACTTTCCTGTGCAAGTTCTTACCACCCATTTAAATAGGACAACAACAGCCCAGGGTGTGCCCCACCTCTCTATGGGCCCCGTAACAGCTGCATGGGCGGTCTCTGTGGTATGTAGACCCTTGCCCTGAGCCGCCATCATTTAACGGCCTCCCCCACACATTGTGGTCAAAGAGCATTTTTTGACACGAACCTTGGCAAAACCCGTACCATTTTGTCTGAAATTTTGCCAAAAAATCGTGGCAAAATGCAGCAGTTTTGCTATTGTTCAAGGGAGAAAATGCCCTTTAACTGCAATGTGAGGACCGAGCTTTAGGTGACGGGTTTACCATTGCTACATCTGTGTAGAAGATAGATAGATAGATAGATAGATAGATAGATAGATAGATAGATAGATAGATAGATAGATAGATAGATAGATAGATAGATAGATAGATAGATAGATAGATAGATAGATATGAGATAGATAGATAGATAGATAGATAGATAGATAGATAGATAGATAGATAGATAGATAGATAGATATGAGAGAGATAGATAGATAGATAGATAGATAGATAGATAGATAGATAGATAGATATGAGATAGATAGATAGATAGATAGATAGATAGATAGATAGATAGATAGATAGATAGATAGATAGATAGTAGGGGTGTAGAGGAGTGAATCACTTTCTGTCGCTGGGTAAGAGAGCACAGAATGTGCCTATTTATCAAGCATCACTTCAAATTACTCCGTCCAGCTGAGTGGAAATTGGTCCATTTTTGGCCTTGTCAGGTGCATTTATCATACACAGTTTGGACTATAAATTGTTCTCCTCCATGGACGGATGCACCAGGATCACTGCTGGATTTCAAGCAAAATGTAAAGTGGTTTCTATCTTATAACATTCGCAGGCACGTGGATGAAGAAGGCGGCGGGGGCGGGGGGGGGGGGGGGGGGGGGGGTTTGCTACGAAAATCAAGAAAAGTAAGACTTTTATCTTAGTAATAATATAATAATGAAACCATTTATATTTCTACCTTGTATGAATATAGAAGTGATAATTCAACCATCATTTTAAAAGTGTCAGTGGGAGATGCAGCGTCAGACAGGGCCCAGCGGTCATCCGGGCTCCTGCAGATCTGTCAGAGTGGCAGGAGGACAAATCACTGGAGTCGGGGGAGGTGATTAAAATGAAAAATTAAACCCGTCTTCTACCGAAGACCCTTTAAAACTACCACTGCCCTAGACCACGAAGGAAGCAAACAATGATTCCTCTACTGCCCAGACCACCAAGAATGGTGGCATTTACCCCTCCACTACCCTAGCCCAACAGGTAAGCAGAAATTAACCCCTCCACTACGCTAGACCACCAGAGAATGAGACATTAGCCTCAGACCACCAGGGAAGCCTTCCATCTATTACCCTAGACCACGAAGGATGGCGGCATTCATCCCTCCACTACCCTAGATCATCAGGGAAGCAGTCATTAACCCCACCAATACCCCAGACCACCAGGGAAGCAGGGGTTAATTCCTTCACTTTCCTAGACCACCAGGGAAGATAGAATTGGTCTGAAATATATAAAGCAAACATTGACCCCTCTTCTGCCCTAGAACACAAGGAATGGTGGCATTTACCCCTACCCTAGACCACCAGGGAAGCAGACATTAACCCCTGCACTACCATAGAGCACCAGGGAAGCAGACATTAACCCCTCCACTACCATAGAGCACCAGGGAAGCAGACATTAAACCCTCCACTACAATAGACCACCAGGGAAGCAGACATTATTCCCTCCACTACCCTAGACCACCAGGGAAGCAGACATTAACCCCTGCACTACCCTAGACCACCAGGAAAGCAGACATTAACCGCTCCACCACGCTAGACCACCAGGGAAGCAGACATTAACCCCCCCCCCCCCCCACTACCCTAGACCACCAGCAAAACAGACATTAACCTTAAACCACCAGGGAAGCCTCCTTCCATCCATTACCCTAGACCACGAAGGATGGCGGCATTCATCCCTCCACTACCCTAGATCCCCAGGGAAGCAGACATTAACCCCACCAATACCCTAGACCACCAGGGAAGCAGACATTAACCCCTCCACAAGCCTAGACCATGAGAAAAGCAGACATTAACCCCTCCACTACCATAGACCACCAGGGAAGCAGACATTAACCCCTCCACTACTCTGGGCCACCAGGGAAGCAGACATTAACTCCTTCACTACCCTAGACCACCAGGGAAATTTGAATTAGTCTGAAATATTTTCATCTTATAGTCCAGTGTGTTTTATAGTCTGAAAAATATGGTGAATCTGGACCTTTAGCAAGTGAGTTTAGGGTTAAAAAAAATAGAATGCAGAATGCAAGTTTGGGCTAGAAGTAGGTGCTGGATTGTCAGACTTTCTGGATCATCAGATGCTGGATTTAAGTCATTTTATACAAAAATCCACACTGTCTTTTATGTGATATTATGCAATATTATGGCTCTTTTCTCACCCCATAATAAGTATTTATATTTTCTCACCACAAAGAGCCTCTTTCAGCTACTCCCTCCTACGATAAACTCTTCCCTAATGGTGCAAATCCTCTCCGTTTCCACAGATCACTGCCCGCTGGCTTGGGATAATGTTATATTTGGCAGAGATAAGCTGTTTGTATGCACTCTCTATCTATTCCATGAAAACCTACAGGACTAGTAGGGTGGCGCCGTGTGTGCCCCCCTTGTTCTCTACAACCAGAGCCTGTCATACGAGCCTATTATGTCATTACTAGCTGATTAGTAGGAGGCTGAGATACAAATGTGTTGTCTTTATCTTGTTTATGTTCTTTATGAGCCAAAGTCGATTTGGCATGACCTGAACGTAATGCCCACATGGGCCATGGTCAGGGTGCCAGGTCTCATGAAGATAAAATGCTATCAGATGTGTTGGAGCTACATAGGACGCACGCTGAGATCTGGCGGTCATGCATTTGCTGACGGTCTCGCCATATGTTACAACACTTGTAATCACAAAAACAGAAATAATTGCACAGACCCCAGCGCCAAAGAATGGAGTTACCTCCCCTGCACCATATGCAGAGATGCGGTGTTAAAAGTAGTCATTATCAGGCATTATCGTGAGACAGCCCTGGGGGTCGAGCTGCTTGTAATAAAGTGTGAACCCAGGTGACATAAAGATGGTTTCCTTCCTTATTTTGCTTAGGAGCTTCAATCAGCATTGATCGCCGTGTCTGAGGGGTTAAATGGCCGGAATGTGAGGTTTTTAGCCCTGTCCTTGCGATCACCATGTATACATATACTATATGGCCAAAGTATGTGGACACCCTTCCTTATTATTGAGTTCAGGTGTTTCTGCCACATCCATTGCAAACAGGTGCATAAAATCAAGCACACAACCATGCAATTTCCGTAGACAAACAATGCTAGTAGAATAGATTGTACTGAAGAGCAGTGACTTTATATCTGGGATTGTCATAGGACGTCATCTATTTATTATTTTCAGAAATGTCTCATCTGCTAGATCTGCCTCGATCACCTGTAAGTGGTATTATTATCTGCTAGATCTGCCCTGGTCACTTATAAGTGCTATTGTGATCTGCTAGATTTGCCCTGGGCACCTGTAAGCATTATATTTATCTGCTAGATCTGCCCCGGTCACATGTAAATGTTGTTATTATTATCAAGAAGATCTGCCCTGATCAACTGTAAGTGTTATTTTTACCTGTTAGATCTGCCCTGGTCACCTGTAAGTGTTGTTATTATGATCTGCTAGATCTGCCCCGGTCACCTGTAAGTGCTATTATTATCTGCTAGATCTCCCTCGGTCACCAGTAAGTGCTATTATCTGCTAGATCTCCCCCGATCACCTGTAAGTGCTATTATTATCTGCTAGACCTGCCCCGGTCACCTGTAAGTGCTATTATTACCTTTTAGATCTGCCCTGGTCACCTGTAATTGTTATTATTATCTGCTTGATCTTCCCCAGTCACATGTAAGTGTTATTATCTGCTAGATCTGCCCCGATCATCTGTAAATGCTATTATTATCTACTAGATCTGCCCGATCATCTGTAAGGGCTATTATTATCTGCTAGATCTGCCCTGGTCACCTGTAAGTGCTATTATTATCTGCTAGATCTGCCTCGATCACCTGTAAGTGCTATTATTATCTGCTAGATCTGCCCCGGTCACCTATAAGTGCTATTGTTATCTGTTAGATTTGCCCTAGGCACCTGTAAGCGTTATATTTATCTGCTAGATCTGCCCCGGTCACATGTAAGTGTTGTTATTAATAGCTGCTAGATCTGCCCCGGTCACCTGTAAGTGCTATTATTTCCTTTTAGATCCGCCCCGGTCACCTGTAAGTGCTATTATTACCTTTTAGATCTGCGCTGGTCACCTGTAATTGTTATTATTATCTGCTTGATCTGCCCCAGTCACATGTAAGTGTTATTATTATCTGCTAGATTTGCCCCGATCATCTGTAAGTGCTATTATTATCTGCTAGATCTCCCCACGGTCACCTGTAAGTGCTATTATTGTCTACTAGATCTGCCCTGGTCACTTGTAAGTGCTATTATTATCTACTCAATCTGCCCGGTCACCTGTAAGTGTTATTATTATCTGCCAGATCTGCCCCCTATCACCTGTAAGTGTTATTATTATCTGCCAGATCTTCCCCCGATCACCTGCAAGTGCTATTATTATCTGCTAGATCTGCCTCTGGTTACCTGTAAGTGTTATAATCTGCTAGATATGCCCGGACACCTGTAAGGCCCCATGCACACGACCGTGCCTGCAATCACAGCCCGCGATTGCGGGCACGGCCAGCCGCCACCCGCATTTTCGGGCCGTGCCCCCGTACAAAGTATGGGAGCACGGCCCGCAAAATGCAAAAGAACGGACATGTTCCATAATTTTCGGAACATTTCTACGGCACGGACACCCTTCCGTAGCACTACGGAAAGGTGTCCGCGTCGTTCAATGAAAGTGAATGGGTCTGTTTTTGCGGACTGCAATTGCGGTCCGCAAAAACTGTTTTTTTTTTACGGTCGTGTGCATGGGGCCTGAGTGTTATTATTATCTGCTAGATCTGCCCCGGTCACCTATGAGTGTTATTATTATCTGGTAGATCTGGCTCGATCACCTGCAAGTGCTATTATTATCTGGTAGATTTGCCCATGTCATCTGTGTTGTTGTTGTTATTATTATCTGCTAAATCTGCCCCGGTCACCGGTAAGTGTTTTTTATTGTGAAGTGGAAGCATTTAGGAGTAACAACAGCTCAGCCATGAATTGGTAAACCATTCAAACTCACACACCGGGGCCGCCGAGTGCTGAAGAGTGTGGCACGTAAAAATCACCTATCCTCTGTTGTATCACTCACTAGAGACATCCACACTGCCTCTGGAAGCGACATCAGCACCAGAACTGTGCGTCCGGAGCTTCATGAAATGGGTTTCCATGGTGCTGCACACGAGTCTAGGATCACTACGCACAATGGCAAGCGGCGGCCGTAGTAGTGTAAAGCACGCCGCCACGAAACTTTGGCACAGCGTGTTCTACATAGTGACTACTGTAACATTTGGTGGAGGAGGGGTAATAGTCGTGACTGTATTTCAGGGTTTAGCCCCTTATTTCCATTAAAGGGTTAATACTACAGCATACATAGACATTTTACACAATTGCAGCTTCCAACTTGTTGATAACAGTTTGGGGTTTGTCCCTTTCTGGTTTCAGCATCACTGTGCCCCAGTGCGCACAGCGAGCTCCATAAAGACATGGGGTGAGGAGTTTGGTGTGGAGGATCTCGAGTGGATGCACAGAGCCTGGACCCTTACCCCATCAAACACCCTGATGAAATAGAACACCACTGGTTTATGGGGCCTGGGTCTGTATTTAGGGGGTCTAGTCTATTATCTGTATAGGGGTCTGATCTGGGGTGTGTAGTAATTTTGGGGTGTAATGAAGGGGGTTGCTTATTACATATCTTCTCGGAATATCCCTGATGTAGTTTCTCAAAAGTTGGCAAGTATGTTTGAAGATGTACCTTGTGGAGGCCAGTGCTTTTTGCAGATCCGATGAAACCTCAAGGGAAGGAGTCCAGGATGTTCGTAGCTTCTTATCTTTATTCTCTAAATCTACAAGAAGCTCTTTGATGAAGAATAACAGAAAGGGTTAAATAATCTTAATAGGATGATGAAGAAGCGGGGAGGTGACGGTGAGCCTCGGGGGTAGATGAAGGGGAATTAGACATAGGACGGGATGAATCAGGTGATAATTGGTGCAATTTGATACAATAACTTTGGATGTGATGATATCCTCTCATTGATCTGTGGCAGCCGCTCATTGCCGCCTTCCATTGAATGAATCACTTCACTACTATGATTGCCAGGACTGGAGAATTCCAAAGTGCAGACATTAATATACTCAACAGGTTTGTCCGACGAGATTTATCCGCTGCATCGTCCAACTTTATGACTAAATGACATCATGTTCTGTGAATGAGGGCTCCCGTATATGCAAATCAATGATGTCTCTGACTCATAACTCTACATAATATCATCATGTAGCAAGGGCAAAACCATTACAACGTCTCAGCTTATCACCGCCCGGAAGTTCAGAACTTCTTATTTTTTAGAGATCCTAAAACATATTTGCCCCTTAAAATTAAAAAGAGTCTTCTGTCAAATTGTTAAAGGAGTGTTCCCATCTCAGACATTTATGGCATATCCACCGGATAGGTGCGGGTCCCACCTCTGCCTCCTCCACCTATCGGGAGAATGGGGGGAACCCTGACGGGCAACGTGACAATCAATGGCTGCATCCAAACACGGAAAGTCTTCTGTATTTGTTTAGGGGTCTGGGACTGTATTTGTTTAAGGGATCGGGGTCTGTATTTATTTAGGGGGTCTGGTCTGTATTTGTTTATTGAATCTGGTCTGAGTCTGTATTTGTTTAAGGGGTCTGGGATCTGTTTTTAGGTAGGGGGTCTGGGGTCTATTAGTTTAGGGGGTCTGGTCTGGGATCTGTATTTGTTTTAGGGATCTGGTCTGGGTTTGTATTTATTTAGGGGGTCTGTATTTATAGGGGGGTTTTGTCTGGTGGTCTGTATTTGTTTAGGGGATTTGGTCTGAGTCTGTTTTTGTTTAAGGGGTCTGGGATCTGTATTGAGTTAGAGGGTTTAGGGTCGGATTAATTTAAGGGATCTGGCCTGGGGTGTGTATTAGCTTAAGAGATCTTGTCTGTGATCTGTATTTATTTAGGGGGACTGGTTTGGGGTCTATATTTGTTTAAGCTATCTGGTTTGGGATCTTTATTTATTTAAGGGATTTGGTCTGTGATCTGTATTTGTGTAGGCGCTCTGGTCTGGCTTCTGTATTTGTATAGGGGGTCTAGTCTGAGGTCTCTATTGAGGGGGTCTGTATTTTTTCAGGGGGTCCGGGTCCTTGTTTATGGGTGTGTAATCTATAATTCTCGGCATCGGAATGAAAGACTCTAACTGCACATTAGTGTTCTTCCTTTCAGCAACGTGACCTTGATGGTCTGAGCCTCATTTCCAATACATGAGTCCAGATCTTCCGTCGGGTTAATGAAATCTCCTCTGAGAGTGTCCTGCCTGCCTAGAGATAGCGTTTAATCATTCCTCCCATTTGGAAGCATTACAATAAACAGATTTGTACCTGCCTTTAATTGTAGCTAGAAAAAAAAAATCTAATATTTTATTACAGAAGCAATAAATATATTGGACCACAATGCTGAACCGAGAGACGTAGATGATGGCCTTTGGCTGCGACATCCCAATCAATAAGGTCTCTAATGAAAGTATAGATTGACTGCTGACGTCAAGACTTGTAAAATCTCCCCAAGATTGATGGCCGGCTGCACTTTTTTGTCAAAGTGGACAAAGTGAAGTTTCATTGTCAGGGCTGCAAAATACTCAGGAGGATGGAATAGATGTAATCAGGGTAGAAATAGACAACCAGTTTTATATTACCTGGTGATCACACTGCTTACCATGAAACATTCATCAACCTGCACTCCACCCGATTATTCAAGGTTTGCAGTATGTTTCTGAAAGGACCATCTCATCTTATGAAAGAACTTTAAAGGGGTTTTTCACCATTTTGTAAGACCCCAATGCTATACTGATCAATGTTTGTCCTACTACAAGGACCCCTGGAAATCAGCTGTAATCTGTGGGGGAACTTGGCAAGTGTACAATTTCTCTGCAGCACCTCCAGAGGGGAAATTAAGTATTACACAGATCTCATTTTTACAATGGGCTGTCCATGTAATGCAAAACGTTCTGGGTCCTCCACTTTGAAGCAGCTCCTATCTATGGAGAGTAGAGGTGGGTTCTAAATGGGGGACCCTCTTAATTAACTCGGAATTCCCTATATTCCTAAACCAAATAACCACTTTACAAAAATGCATTACTCTAAATGTACTTTTACACCAACCCATGTTGGAGACAACTCGTTGATCGGCGCTTATTTGCTCCTTTCACAAGGTGCTAGTATGGGGACGAGCGCTCCTTACTACAATCACTCGTCCTCATATGTTTCTATCATGTCGGCAGCATGTCTCTGTTTACACAGGGAGACGTGCAGCTGACATCGATAATATTTTGGGTATTTAAAACTACACAATCAGCCGATGGACGAGCGTTTGGCAATTATCACATTCTGTGAACGCTCCTTTGCCTGATAATTGCTCGGTGTAAAAGGACCTCATGGGGGTACTTTGTTTTTAGTCATTATCTCTAGGTGAGTCTACTACACAAAAGTAAACCAACTGTGTAGAGTTTGTTGTTGCACATCCCACTACACCATAGCACCACCCTGTGGAGTCTTCGCCTCATCAAGGACACCGCTCCTTGTAGTGAGGCCTTCAGTGAAGGTTAGGCTGGACATTCATGGTACAATATGTTGGACCAATGCAAAAAAAAAAAATCGGGCCAACAGTACAATCCTGCTCAAGAAGTAGCTGCTGACCTCACTGTCCATATGTGTGACACATACCTCCCACCTTTTAAGTATTACAAAGAGGGACAACCTGTTTTTTTCCTAGTTAAGCCACACCTCTAACCCCACCGATACACACCCGGTCCAGCCCACACAGTATAATGCTTCCATAGTGCCTCCCCACAGTATAATGACCCCATAGAATGTACCACACAGAATAATGCCCCTATAGCTGCCCCCCACACTTTATAATGCGCCTATAGCTGCCACAACACAATATAATGCCCCTAAAGCTGTCCCCACACAGTATAAAACCTCATAGTGCCTGTCACACAGTATAATGCCCCCATAGCTGCCCCATACAGAATAACACCCCCATAAATGCACCCATACAGTATAATGCCAACACAGATGCCCCCATGCAGTATAATGCCCACACAAATTCTGCCATACCGTATAATGCCCCATAGCTGCCCTCATACAGCATAATGTACCCAAAGCTTCCCCATACAGTATAATACCCACACAGATGCCACTATACATTGCCCCTATGTGGTATAATGCCCCATAGCTGTCCAATACAGCATAATGCCCCCATACAGTATAATGCCCCATAGCTGCCCCATACAGTATAATGCCCCACAACTGCCCTATACAGTATAATGTCCCTATAACTGCCCAATACAGTATAATGCCCCTATAGCTGCCCCATACAGTAGAATGCCCCCTTAGCTGCCACCATACAGTATAATGATCCATAGCTGCCCCCATACAGTATAATGCCCGCTCAGCTGCCACCACACAATATAATGCCCCATAATGTCTAATAAATAATAAGATACTTACCTATCTCCGTTCCCACGATGATTGGAGCAGATTCCCCCAGGTTTAACCCCTTCCCTCTTTGGCCACTTTTGACCTTCCTGACAGAGCCTCGTTTTTCAAATCTGACATGTTTCACTTTATGTGGTAATAACTTCGGAATGCTTTTACCTATCCAAGCAATTCTGAGACTGTTTTCTCATGACACATTGGACTTTATGTTACTGGCAAAATTTGCTCGGTACATTTAGTATTTCATTGAGAAAAACACCATAATTTTGCGAAAAATTGCAAAAATTAGCATTTTTCTAAATTTAAATGTATCTGCTTGTAAGACAGGCAGTTATACCACACAAAATAGTCGCTCCTTTTATTTTTCTAGGACATTACAAGGCTTTGAACTTTAGCAGCAATTTCTCACATTTTCAAGAAAATTTCAAAAGGCTATTTTTACAGGGGCCAGTTCAGTTGTGAAGTGGCTTTTAGGGCCGTATATATTAGAAACCCCCAAAAAGTCACCCCATTTTAAAAACTTCTCCCCTCAAAGTATTCAAAACAGCATTTAGAAAGTTTCTTAATGCTTTAGACGTTTCACAGGAATTAAACCAAAGTAGAGGTGAAATTTACAAATTTCATTTTTTGTTGTTGCAGCAATTCATTTTTAATCCTTTTTTTTGTAACACAAAGTTTTACCAGAGAAACGCAACTCAATATTTATTGCCCAGGTTCTTCAGTTTTTAGAAATATCCCACATGTGGCCCTAGTGTGGTAATGCACTGCAGCGCCGGCCTCAGAAGCAAAGGAGAACCTAGAGGATTTTGGGCCTCCTTTTTATTAGAATATTTTTTAGGCACCATGTCGGGTTTGATGGGCTCTTGACGTGCCAAAACAGTGGAAATCCCCCAAAAGTGACCCCATTTGGGAAACTACACCCCTTAAGGAAATTATCTAGGGGTATATTGAGCATTTTGACCACACAGGTTTGTTGCAGAAATTATTGGAATTAGGCCATGAAAATGGAAATCTACATTTTTTCAAAGAAAATGTAGGTTTAGTTCATTTTTTCTCATTTTCACAAGGGCTAAAGGAGAAAAAGCACCGCAAAATTTATAAAGAAACTTCTCCCTAGTAAAACAATACCCCACATGTGGTCATAAATTGCTGTTTGGACACATGGCAGGGCTTAGAAGGGAAGGAGCGCTATTTGGCTTTTGGAGAAAATTTAGCAGGAATATTTTGCGGAGGCCATGTCACATTTGCAAAGCCCCTGAGGGACCAAAACAGTGGAAACCCCCCCCACAAGTGACTCCATTTTGGAAACTACACTCCTTGAGGAAATTATCTAGGGGTATAGTGAGCATTTTGACCACACAGGTTTTTTGCAGATATTATTGGAAATAGGCCGTGAAAATGAAAATCTACATTCTTTCAAAGAAAATGTAGGTTTAGCTAATTTTTTCTAATTTCCACAAGGAATAAAGGAGAAAAAGCACCACAAAATTTATAAAGTAATTTCTCCCGAGTAAAACAATACCCCACATGTGGTCATAAACGGCTGTTTGGACACACAGCAGGGCTTAGAAGGGAAAGAGCGCCATTTTGGAGCTCAAATTTAGCAGGAATGGTTTGCGGAGGCCAGGTCGCATTTGCAAAGCCCCTGAGGGACCAAAACAGTGAAAACAACCAAAAAGTTACTCCATTTAGGAAACTTCATCCCTTGAGGAATTCATCTAGGGGTATAGTGAGCATTTTGACCCCACAGGTGTTTCATAGAATTGGGCAGTGAAAATAAAAACATTCCTTTTTCTTCAATAAGACGTAGATTTAGCTCAAAATGTTTCATTTTCTCAACAAATAAAGGAAAAAAAGAACCCCAACATTTGTAAAGCAACTTCTCTGGAGTACGGAAATACCCCATGTGTGGTCATAAACTGCTGTTTGGGTACACGGCAAGGATCAGAAGAGAAGGAGCGCCATTTGGCTTTTGGAGCACAGATTTTGATGGATTGGTTTCTTGACACTATGTCGCTATTACAAAGCCCCTAAGGTACCAGTACAGTGGAAATGACCCAAAAGGGACTCCATTTGGGATCCTACACCCCGTGAGGAGTTAATCTAAGGGTGTAGTGAGCATTTTGACCCCACAGGTGTTTCAGAGATTTTATTTGAATTGGGCAGTGAAAATAAAAATTACGTATTTTTCCAATAAATTTTTCATTTTCTCAAAAAATAAAGGAGAAAAGGAACCCCAACATTTGTAAAGCAATTTCTCCCAAGTACGGCAATACCCCATATGTGGTCATAAACTGCTGTTTGGGCACACAGTAGGGCTCAGAATGGAAGGGGCACCATTTGGCTTTCGGAGTACAGATTTTGCTGGATTGGTTTATGGTCGCTATGTCGCATTTGCAAAACCCCTGAGGGACCAAAACAGTGGAAACCCCCCAGAAGTGACCACATTTTGGAAACTACACCCCTCAAGGTATTCACATAGGGGTTTAGTGAGGATGTTAACCCCGCAGGTGTTTTGCATAAATTAGTGTGCACTCGATATTGCAGAGTCAAAATGGGATTTTTTTCCATAGATATGCCAATATGTGGTGCCCAGCTTGTGCCACCATAACAAGTCAGCTCTCTAATTATTATGCGGTGTTTCCCGGGTTTAGAATCACCCTACATGGGGCACTAATCTTTTGCCTGGACAGGGCTCAGGAGTGAAAGAGTACCATGCGAAATTGAGGCCTAATTTGGCGACATATAAAGTATTCACAATTGCAGAGGCTCTGATGTGAAGTAATAAAAGAAAGCAATGAGAAGTGATCCCATTTTAGAAACGACACCCCCTCAAGGCATTTATTAAGGGGTGTAGTGAGCATTTTCACCCCACAGATCTTTTCCATAAATAGATGCGCTGCGGATGGTGCAAAGTAAAAATTTTCATTTTTCCCCAGATATGCCTGTTCAGTGGCAAATATGTTGTGCCCAGCTTATGCCACTGGAGACACACACCCCAAAAATTGTTAAAAGGGTTCTCCTGGGTATGGCGGTGCCATATATGTGGAAGTAAGCTGCTGTTTGGGCACGCTGTAGGGCTCAGAGGGGAGGGAGCGCCATTTGGCTTTTGAAGCTTAGATTTTGCTTGGTAGTAGTTTTGTTTCAGTATTGCTGATGTTTCCGCTTATAATGTGGGGGCACATGTAAGCTGAGCAGAGTACATCAGGGCAGTGGCAGATTAAGTAGACCATGGGCTGTTACCCAAACTTGGGCCCCCCTTCCGCACCGCCGCCCTGCCGCGCCATAACTATTTTTAACACTACCTTTTTGGGCAAGCATTAACAAATGGGTGTTACGATTCCCCTCGTCACAGGGCTGTGTCCCTACATACTGACAGTTTCACACTGTGCTGGGACACGTCCTCCTGACATTGTCTATCAGTCCTGGACTGCAGAAAGACTTTTTGTGAAATACAAGGATTTCCTATAATAAACATGTCAAGAGAGGTGACAGATTATCTATAAATCTAGTGACTCACAGGTGAAGACGTCTCAGATTCAAGTAGTTTTTTTCCTCTTTTCTTCTCCATCCGGTCCAGAGCTCATGACGACTTCTCCCGGCCATGACCCATTTCTGCAGAATTTGCTACTCAGATGTCTTCGGCTCCTCACTTTTCCAACATTTCCACACCTATAAACGAAAATAAAGTTATCATGGTGCCACATACTGTGCCCCTAAATATAATAGCACCAAACACTGTGCGCCTGAATATAATAATACCATACACTGTAAAATACCACATACACAGCCCCCTGTATATAGTGTCACACACCACCCCCTGTACATAGTGCCACACACAGCCCCGTTAGATATTACACACCCCCATAAATAGTGCCACACATCCCCCGTAGAGAGCGTTACACACAGCCCTTATAGATAGTGCCATACAGCCCCGCTATAGAGAGCGCCACACAGCCCTCCCCCTCTTGTAAATAGCGCCAAAAAGCCCCCCTATAAAGAGCGCCACACACATACCTCTGTGGATAGCGCTACACAGCCCCCCCTTGTATATAGTGCTACACAGCCCTCCCCCTTTGTACATAATGTCACACAGCGCTACCCCCTTGTATATAGTGTCACACAGCGCTCCCACTTTGTATATAGTGTCACACAGCACTCCCCCTTTGTATATAGGGCCACACAGTGCTCCCCCTTGCATATAGGGCCACATAGCGCTCCCCCTTGCATATAGTGCACACAGCGCTCCCCCCTTTTTATATAGTGCCACACAGCACTCCCCCATAGTATATAGTGTCACAGAGCACTCCCCCCCTTTGTATACAGGCCCACACAGCGCTACCCTCCCCCTTGTATATAGGGCCACCTAGCACTCCCCCTTGTATATAGTGTAAAGGAGCAATCCCCCCCTCCTTGAATATATACACAGCGATAGTCCCCACCTAAAAAAAATATATAGTTTACTTACCTTACCCTGTGGCGGCCGCTCCCGCTAGACGCATGCGCAGACCGGCGTGATGCAGTACCTCATCACGCCGGCCTGCGCAGGGAGTCTTCCCAGCGCCTTATAGGCTGCAAGCCGAACGTGACCGGCTGCAGCCTATAGTATTAATTTGTATCTAAATCCTGAGGACTCAGATACAAATGAATGTGGCTGCCGCCGCTAGCACCGGGGTCCCCTCCGGTGCTAGCGACGCCACTGGGCGTGAGGGGGCCCGTGCGATCATGTGCGGTTCGGCTGGCCTTGGGCCCCCCGGGAGCCTTGGGCCCTGGGCGGCCGCCCAAACCGCCCTAATGATAATCTGCCACTGCATCAGGGGCATAGTCAGGTGGTATAATAATGGGGTAAACGATAAAATAATCCATAGATGTGTGTTACGCTGTGAAGCAATCATTTCTGCACAGGCCGGTGTCGCACTGATTAACGGTGTCTTTACTTATCCCACTTTTGGTCCACACTCTGCACCTTTGCAGTTTGGGGAATTTTGCTGGGAAGTGTTGTCCTGGTATAATACGGGCACCCTCGCTTCTAGCAGATATGTTTGGGCTCTCCCCTTCCTGGTTCCCTAATTTTAGGGCCCCGATAAATCGCCTCTTGAAACAGATGAAATGTTCCCCTCTGATCTGCACAATTGCATATTTTTATTTCCTGACTTATTGGAGCCTTAACCAATTTGATTTTTTCATAGACTTAGTGGTATGAGGGCTGGTTTGTTGCGGAACGAGCTGTTGTTATTATAGGTACCATTTTTGGATACATGCGACTTTTTGATCACTTTTTATTTCAATTTTTGTAGGGCAAAGTGACCAAAAAACACAAATTCTGGCATTGTTTTTTACGGTTTTTTTTAGGCCATTCACCGCGTGGAATAAATAACGTAATATTTTTATAGTTCAGACCGTTGTGGTCGCAGCGATACCAAATATGTATGTTTTTTGTTTTTTTTTCAATAATAAAGGACTTGATAAGGGAAAAAGGGTGATTGTGTTTTATTTTATTACCTATTATTATATTTTTTGCAACTTTTTTTTACACTTTTCTTTAGTCCCACTAGGGGACTTGAAGTTTCAACCTACGTAGTGCACTGTATTAGATCTGCCAGTCATTCACTGACAGAAAGTAGATTAGGCTTCACCTCCGGACGGGGCCTAATCGGCTTCCGTAATGGCAGACAGGAGGCCATTGTTAGGTCTCCTGTTGCCATAATAGCAGTTGTGCGATTGCAGGGCACAGCTGCCGATCTGCTAACAACCAAGCATCTGAGGGGTTAATGGCAGGGATCGAAGTTAACTTTGGTCCCTGCCATTACAGCAGGATGTCAGCTGTCAGATACAGCTGACATCCGGGGATGATGGCACCGACTCAGCTTCTGAGCCGGTGCCATGCATTTGTCGTAAGTGTACAACATTTTGCGGGAAGCACTGGCTTTCCACGACGTATACTTACGACAAATGTCGTGAAGGGGTTAACAGTCTGTAACGGAAATAGACGTTTATCCCAGTCACCCCCTCTAGGATGAGGACGTACCCATTCAATCCCCTCTAATCTCAGATGGTCAGGGTTACCCTGATACCATTCGCAGAAATGGCGCGCGATCGGAGTATCAGCTCGTTTAACCGTATCATTTATATGGTCTCTGATACGTCTGCAAAATTCGCGAATGGTTTTCTCCACATATTGGATATCACAGCTGCATGTCATCACATATATGACACCTTGAGGCCGGATTCACACGAGCGCGTGCGTTTTGCGCGCGCAAAAAACGCACGCAAACGGTACTTAACAGCTTTGTGTGTCACCCTCGTATGATTCGTGGCTGTGTGATTTTCGCGCAGCCGCCATCACTCTGTTTGTATGTTTGTAGCACGTGGTGCTTTTCTGTTTTCATTCATACTTTTGACAGCTGTTGCGCGAATCACGCGCGTCCCACGGAAGTCCTTCCGTGTGTTGCGCGAGATTTTCACGCACCCATTGACTTCAATGGGTGCGCGATGCGCGAACAACGCACAAATAACGGGCATGTCGTGAGTTTTACACAGTGGACACACGCTTCGTAAAACTCACGGACAGTCTGCACGGCTCCATAGACTAACATAGGTCCGTGCGAGGCGCGTGAAAATCACGCGCGTTGCACGGACGTATATCACGTTCGTCTAAATAAGCCCTGAGACTTACAATTGATGAAGTCAGAATTCTCGTATGAACGACCGGATGTGGTGCTACAATATGATTATAAATGCAAAAAAGCCAAGGTCTGAACATGTAGGACCCCTAGATAATGGTAATGGGGAGTTGATCACAGGGGATCAAGAGAAGGCAGAGTTACTAAATGGGTTCTTTAGCTCTGTATATACAACAGAAGAAAGAGCAGCTGATGTAGCCGGTGCCAGTGCTGTTAATATATCAGTTGATATACTGAATTGGATGAATGTAGAGATGGTCCAAGCTAAATTAAATAAAATAAATGTGCACAAGGCTCCGGGACCAGATGGGTTACACCCTAGAATTCTTAAAGAGCTTAGTTCAGTTATTTCTGTCCCCCTTTTCATAATATTCAGAGAATCTCTAGTGACTGGTATAGTGCCAAGGGACTGGCGCAGGGCAAATGTGGTGCCTATTTTCAAAAAGGGCTCTAGGTCTTCCCCGGGTAATTATAGACCAGTAAGCTTAACATCCATCGTGGGGAAAATGTTTGAGCGGCTATTGAGGGACTATATACAGGATTATGTGACAATAAATAACATTATAAGTGACAGCCAGCACGGTTTTACTAAGGACAGAAGTTGTCAAACTAACCTAATCTGTTTTTATGAAGAGGTGAGCAGAAGTCTAGACAGAGGGGCCGCTGTGGATTTAGTGTTTTTGGACTTTGCAAAGGCATTTGACACTGTCCCCCATAGACGCCTAATGGGTAAATTAAGGACTATAGGTTTAGAAAATATAGTTTGTAATTGGATTGAGAATTGGCTCAAGGACCGTATCCAGAGGGTTGTGGTCAATGATTCCTTCTCTGAATGGTCCCCGGTTATAAGTGGTGTACCCCAGGGTTCAGTGCTGGGACCACTATTATTCAACTTATTTATTAATGATATAGAGGAAGGGATTAATAGCACTATTTCTATTTTTGCAGATGACACCAAGCTATGTAATATAGTTCAGACTATGGAAGATGTTCATGAATTACAGGCAGATTTAAACAAACTAAGTGTTTGGGCGTCCACTTGGCAAATGAAGTTTAATGTAGATAAATGTAAAGTTATGCATCTTGGTACCAACAACCTGCATGCATCATATGTCCTAGGGGGCGCTACACTGGCGGATTCACTTGTTGAGAAGGATCTGGGTGTACTTGTAAATCATAAACTCAATAACAGCATGCAGTGTCAATCAGCTGCTTCAAAGGCCAGCAGGATATTGTCGTGTATTAAAAGAGGCATGGACTCGCGGGACAGGGATGTAATAATGCCACTTTACAAAGCATTAGTGAGGCCTCATCTAGAATATGCAGTTCAGTTCTGGGCTCCAGTTCATAGAAAGGATGCCCTGGAGTTGGAAAAAATACAAAGAAGAGCAACGAAGCTAATAAGGGGCATGGAGAATTTAAGTTATGAGGAAAGATTGAAAGAATTAAACCTATTTAGCCTTGAAAAAAGAAGACTAAGGGGGGACATGATTAACTTATATAAATATATTAATGGCACATACAAAAAATATGGTGAAATCCTGTTCCTTGTAAAACCCCCTCAAAAAACAAGGGGGCACTCCCTCCGTCTGGAGAAAAAAAGGTTCAAGCTGCAGAGGCGACAAGGCTTCTTTACAGTGAGAACTGTGAATTTATGGAATAGCCTACCGCAGGAGCTGGTCACAGCAGGGACAGTAGATGGCTTTAAAAAAGGGTTAGATAATTTCCTAGAACAAAAAAATATTAGCTCCTATGTGTAGAAATTTTTCCTTCCCTTTTCCCTTCCCTTGGTTGAACTTGATGGACATGTGTCTTTTTTCAGCCGTACTAACTATGTAACTATGTAACTATGTAACTATGTTATAGGGTATGTTCACACGAGGTCATTACGTCCGTAATCATGATTACAGTATGGGACAGTTGTCCTGCAGCGAGGCAGGGACTCCTAGCGTCGTACATAACTATGATGCTAGGAGCCCGGCTCCCTGCACTCTGTTCGGTCCGGGACTTGCGGCCGAAATACGTCCGTCAATTACGGACGTAATGACCTCGTGTGAACATACCCTCAGAATTGATCTACACGCTTTGCAGGTACCACAACTATATGTGCATATTTGCTTCTCCTATATATACACGCCATTATTTAGAATTACAGCCGCTTGGTGATTCCCATATAGTTATATGACAGTAAGTGTCGTTTAACCCCTTCCCGTCGTAAAGAACTTTCAGATTTGAATTTTAGTTTTTTTCCTCCCCGCCTTCCAAAAGCCAGAACTTTTGTTTTTTTCCGTCGCACTGAAAGCTTGATTTTTGCGGGACGAGTTGTAGTTTTTGTAGCACCATTTATTGTGCCATATAATGTACTAGGAAACGGGGAAAAAATTATTTGTGGGGTAGAAAATGAAAAAAACAGCGACTCCTCCATTGTTTTTTTGCGCATAGTTTTTATGGAATTCCCCGTGCAATTAAAACAACATGTTAACTTCATTCTGTGGGTCAATACGATTACGGAAATACCAAATCTATAGAGTTTTTCCTATATTTTACTACTTTTACAAGTAAAAACCTAAGTGTAAAAAATAAAATTAATTTTGTGTCGCCAAATTCCGAGAGCCGTAACTTTTTTTTATTTTTCCGTCGATTAAGTGATATGAGGGCTTATTTTTTGCGGGATAAGCTGTAGTTTTTAATAATACCATTTTGGGGTACATGCGACGTTTTGATCACTTTTTATTTAATTTTTTGTAGGAGATGAGGTGACCAAAAAATAGAGATTCTGGCGTTTACAATTTTTTTTTTTTATGGCGTTCACCGTGCCGGTTAAATAATGATATATTGTAATAGTTCAGACTTTTACGGACGCGGCTATACCAATTATGTTTATTTATTTATTTATTTATTACTATGCTCTAGGGGGGAAATGGGAAAAGGGGGGTTTTCTGAACTTTTAATTTTAAATTTATTTTTTTTACATGAAAAAAAAAACAACTTTATTTTACTCATTTTTACTTTTTTTATTAGTCCCCCTAGGGGACTTCAACCAGCGATCGTTACATCGCTTGCACGATATACTGCAAGACTAATGTATTGCAGTATATTGTGATTCTGACAGGCAACTATTAAGCCCTGCCGGAGACAGCGCTTAATAAGAGCACAAAGATGGCGGACCTGGGGGCCTTCGTTAGACCCCCAGGCAGCCATAGCAACCATCAATTGCGTTGCGGGGGGCGCGATGAGCTATTAGAGGGGGTCGCCCCCTCTTTCTAACGATTTAAATGCTGCGGTCGGTATTGACCGCATCATTTAACGAGTTAAACGAGCGATGCCGCTCGTTACTCTGAAGTGTCGGCTGTAACATACAGCCGACACCGGCATTGTATAAAGCGGGTTCACTCCGTGAGCCCGTTCCATACTTCCCCTACCCGACTTTGGCGTATGGATACGTCAAATGTCGGGAAGGGGTTAAAATGCCCAGGGAGGAGTGATTTGGATGAGCTCTTGAATGGGCGCGGCGTCTGATGACGTGGCACGCTCTGCTTGGATGTTTGAGGTAATCGTCCAGCCTCCCAAAGGGCAGGGCTAAAAGCTTAAATAGCCGGCGTTCTGTCGCATCGCTGCGGTCAGATACCAGAGCCTGCTGTGCGGAGAAAAGCTCCAGCAGACACAGAGCGGACAGACAATACTGTACGAGAAACCGATGTGCTAATCTGCCCCGTCTCACTATACATGATACACGTGCCTCTGAAGAAACTTTCTATATAAAATAAGGACGTGGAAACGCGTTAGGCGTACAATCGTTGTTCAGTGTGAATGCGCACGTATTATCAGTTGGACAATATTTATCAGGTGTGAATGCCACTACTACTATAGGTGTTACGCTGCTACTGAATTTAACTAGCTATTTGGAGTAGTTCCATAACAATTTAAACCAATCTATTGGCACCCTTATCTATTCCTACCTAGCAGGTTAGCCGGGTATCTATAGGAATTATAGGCTCGAATAGCGCATTTTAAAGATTTAATAAAAATAAAAATGTTTTTTAAGCGTTCTTGTCCAGGCGATGCCTTCTACTTTGAGTTACGTGAACGCATAAATTTCAAAAACTATACTTTATCTACTTCTGCACTATTTTGTCCAGCAAAAACAACTAAATCTATAACGGAAGCCTCTAACGGCGCCTCTGCCACAGATGTGAACAGCCCTGAACAGTAAATCTGGCCTAGATACCCATAGCAACCAATCAGAGCTCAGATTTAAATTCTTAACCTGCTCTGGCAAAATGAAAGCTGCGCTGTAATTGGTTGCTAGGAGAATCAAAGACTGTTTTACTTAGTGAGTTCTGATAAATCTGCCACCATCTGTACATATTGTACACACAGCGCTGTAATGCGGTCAGCCACCGCTAGATGTCGCTAGTCATTAACTACATTCTAATCACAGCACTGAACCGCCCGTCTCTGATACTCATTCACTTCCTGTTCATCTATCGCTCCATTTCCGGGTCAGCTGAGTGTTATATTTGGGAGCAGTAAACTCGACAAGAAGTGCCTGGGAGTCCTGAGCTGTGTGCGGGGAAGACATAAGAGGTTGCACCGGCCCGGTGATAGCAGTGTAGTCGGCATGTGGAGCCCCTATATATACAGTATATAATTGATATAGTTCATAGACAGCATTGGGATAAGGGAGGAGGGGGGCAGTATCTCTGTATCGTCAGGTATTGAATAGTGCTGCCCCCCTTCATACACCCACTAGAGGAATACATAGGGTTAAAGCTAATTTATCACCATGGTTACTTGTCTATTATAGGAGACTTGGGCAAGAACTAGAAATCCCCTCCCCCATACAGAGTATTATAAGCTCATTATAGCGGTCTCTGGACGTCTAATAATAATATCTGATACTAATTATTTATATTAAGGTTTAATAATTACAAATTGCTCCCGATATGAGAAGAGGGGAGACCTGCAAATCCCAAAAGGTGGGCCGATGTAGCTAGGGAGGGTTTTACGTTTTTAGAGAGAAGAACAATAAAAGTAAATACAATGTTATTTATGTAATTTAATAATAAATTGGAAGATAGGGGGCGACAGTGAGAAGACATAGAAATTTGGATTATGTCATATATGAGCTGTAAAGTCACGTGTTCTTCCGTGCATTAAACAATTTCAGTGATTGGATTAGTATAGACGCCGGTGTGTGAGAGGTACACGTACATATGTGAGGTATGAGAACGCAGCGTCCGGAGTATACGGACACCCCCCCCAACCCCCGCACCGACACCTGTTTTACTGAACTTTTCTAGACTTTGATTTTTCCCATTGTCATGGGAAGGAAAAAGAAGACGCTGCACGACTACGCGGCGGAGTTCAGCGACTTGGCTGTGAGGAGACGCGTCGTGGAACATGATGACACGGGAGAGACCTCTGTGGTAGAGACTCTGTACTGTATATCCTGCGAGCTGCCCATGCGGGTGAGACGGGATCGGATTTTGGAGCACTTGGCCTCAGGAAGGCATTACAGGAACGGGAGATTCATCAAACAGCCCTGGAACCGATCCCCGGTGCTCCTGTAAGTGACTGGCGGCTATCACCGTCCATAATATAATAGGGATACTGTATAACGGCATAAAATGCTGCTAATACTTTAGTTCTCTTGTATTGGGTCACTTCATGTATTTGCACAGATTTCTATTGGTATCTACTTGGAATCAGTCAGCACTGTGCTGACAGACACGCCCCCTTATTCAGGATACAGTTGGCTAATGTATCTATTTTTTGCCCCTTTATATTCTATAAGTCAGTGCGGACTCCGTGCATTGCGGGAGATGTAGTAGAGAGATTTGAGGTCAGGCAACCTGGGTGCTGTCAGAAAATTAGCAAAATTCTGATGCAGGTTTGGAAGTGACTGGAGTATTAGACACAGTGTAACTTAGCGCATGTTAAAGGGGTTGTCCGCTTTGGATTGTCCTTGTTTGTTAAAAGGGCCCCATAATGATGATCTGATCACAGACTGTCCCGCTGCTGGGACCACCAGTGATCAGATATAATCTGCAGAGGAACCTGGCAACAAACGTTTAATTTCCCTGCAGCGCCGCCACAGGGGAAATGAAGCATTACACAGTTCTCATTAAAATCTGTGGGCTGTCCATGTAATGCAGGACATGTGCAATTGCAAGGGGCATTTCTTGTAGCTTCTGGTTAAGAAGACAGTCCTGAATGGGGACCATAAGCAAAGCATTGTATGTAGATGTAACCAATCAAATGATGTTCATTCTTGGAGCGATGATGGCCGGATCTGTGTACTCGTCATGGAAACAGACATATGTATGTGTTGTCCTGGATCCTGCCATGTAAAGGAGATGGATGTGTGTATATAGTGTAGGCCTCAATGTATGTTGCTTTGCTTTTTTTATAGAACGACTGGTGCAGACCACAGTGAAGACCTCTCGCTGCCTCTGGACTCTTCTCTTCATCGTCCGCCCTCCTTTATACTGCAGGCCAACTCTATCACTAATACTATGAGCACCAGTAGCCCAGGGCCATCACCTCCACTCAACCGTTATCTTCAGACCTCTCTTTCTGGTCATCCATATATCAGTTCCACCACCAACATCATGTCTGGAAGAGAAGATCCAGCACCGTCAACCTCCTCCTCGCTGCCGTCATCATTCGGAATCATCCACATCCAGAATCCGTCCATTTCTTCTAAACAAACCAACCAAAGGCACGTCATCTCCGAAGCTTCCAACAGCATTGTCCCTGGAGGTCTTTACAGCAGAGATGGCTCTCGGGAGAGTAATATTGGGCTGGCTGTCATAGGGGTGAGCCACGGCAGCCATGCTTTGCTTCAATGCTTAGCAGAAGAAAACGGCTGCCGCCTGTACTACATTGTAGAAAATCAGCGTTTGGCGGTGGAGACGGCTTTTAGCGAAGGACTCTTAGCCAAGACGAAAGTGCTGCAGGAGCAGGATGTGGACATCGCCCTCAGTGACCAAAGGTAAGATAGAACCGCATGTGTTAAAGGAGTTGTTCCAGAATAGACAATCGTCACCTATCCACAGAATAAGTGATAATTGTGTATTCACTGGGGGCCCCATCGATCCTCACTGCACCCCCTACAGTGTAGAGGAGCTTGAATAGAGTGACGGTCAAGCATGCGCCCGCCGCTCCATACATTGTCTATGAGAATGCCGGAAACAGCTGAGCGCTGTACTCTGCTGTTTCCATCAGTCCCATAGACTGTAGTGCAGCACGCATGCTCGACTACCGCTCCATTTAATGTCCTCCTCACTGCAGTCTAGCAGTGAGGAGGAACGGGAGAGTTCGGGACGATTTAAAGACTGAGAGAGCGTTAGGCTGTTTCAGTCCCATAGGCATTGAATGGAGCAGCTCATCCTCTCCATTTAAGCCCCTCCTCACTGCAATCTTGTAGTGAGGAGGAATGGGGGGGGGGTTCAGGACCCCCCGTTCTAGAGATCTGTGGGATCTACAGCCATCAGACGTTTATTACCTGTCCTGTGAAAGTTCACAAATCTTAATCTTGGGACAACTCCTTTTAAAGGTATTGTGACTTTTACCACAACTCCAAATCCCCCAACCTGTCACCCCAAAATAAGATCTAATGAAAATGAAAGAAAAATGGCAGATAACTTATACAGATAAAGTAATTATATATATATATATACACACCAGTAAGGAAGAGCCGGGGAGTCCCAGAGAGTCCTGTACAGTGCACAGTATACATAAGATAGATCCGCCTTCACGTGGTGTCCAGAGGAGCAGCTTGTCCGGCGCAGGTACATCCCAGTCCAGTACAACAGGGAGGCCCTACCAGACAGTCAATCAGCCCATGCACATCAATAATATAGTCGTTTCTGATTGGTTTAACTTGCCCCTAAGTCATGCTGTAATTGGCTGTAGCCAATCACAGGCATATCACTAGTGCATGCTGATGGGCTAGGCGTTCCAGCCAATCGCGTGTGTCTGTAGCAGATGCACAATGCGGTGTCCAGTGTAACGTGTCAGCTGTTCCTCCGGGTATCCGCGTAGCTGCTGCTTATATCTTGTATGGTTTGTGCTTTGGATTAATCTTTGGACTTTATTTGCAGAGTGTCCGGGGTTGTGATTTGTTCTCCACCAGAAGTTGCTGCTGTCATGACCCTGGAGACATTAAAAGCTGGTAAGTGATTGGTGTCTAATCTACCGGTACTGAAAAAACAACTCCCAGCATGTCCTGAGAGCCGCAGGCCAAGTGTGAGGCCCGTCTGGTACATGTTGGGACTTTTTCCTGACATCATTGGACATATTTTATATTTGCAGGAAATTGTGATGTCGTTTGTCACTTTTTGGTAACCGATGCTTTTCTGCTGTAGAATCCAAATGCAAAAGGAGTTGACAAATATTTGCACAGATCTCTGTGTGTTTATTTCTAGGGAAGGCCGTGCTGTGTGAGAAGCTGCTGAGCACGAGCAGGCGCACCGTTGAAGCGTGCTTCGATGAGGCCGAGAAACACGGGAAGCCTCTGGTGTGCGGCTTCTACAAGTAAGTTATAGGAGGGGAGGTGGGCTTCACGTAGATGATGTGAGACGCCGTGGAGCAGTTACTGGACACATCCACCTAATCTTCACTATAAAACACTGTAACATTGATTACATATTGCTGGGGTGTGGCGGGTGAGGGGCCATCCGATTGGACCCCACTGATCGTGAGAACAATGAAGGCGCTGACCTGCAGCTGAACCTCACATGTATATTCACGAAGAAAGGGGAATTTAATTGCCTGTTTCTATCCTTTATTAAGTTTGTTGGATTAGTGGAAGCTCATTGTCCCTTTTGGACCGCAGTGGTCTGCAATCTATGGCTGTCCGCACGCCCTGACAGCCCAAGGTATGGTGGGAGTTGTAGTTACCCAACAGCCGGAGAGCGACAGGTTAGAGATCTATTTTATGTTGTGTCTACACAGGCGCTTTGATCCAGCCTTAAAATACCTATTTAAGAAGATTCAACAGAAAAATGCCCTGGGCCGAATACAGAAACTGTCTACAGTCAGCCGCACCTTCCCCTGCTCTTCTGTCGGCAAGATCAAGACGTCAGGTACAGTTAGCTGAGCAAACGGTCTAAGCAATCGTGTGAACGTAACGGAGAGTTAGGCTGGGTTCACACGAGCATGTTCGGTCCGTAAAGGACGGAACGTATTTCGGCCGCAAGTCCCGGACCGAACACAGTGCAGGGAGCCGGGCTCCTAGCACCATAGTTATGTACGACGCTAGGAGTCCCTGCCTCTCCGTGGAACTACTGTCCCGTACTGAAAACATGATTATAGTACAGGAGAGGCAGGGACTCCTAGCGTCGTACATAACTATGATGCTAGGAGCCCGGCTCCCTGCACTGTGTTCGGTCCGGGACTTGCGGCCGAAATACGTTCCGTCCTTTACGGACCGAACATGCTCGTGTGAATCCAGCCTTAGGGCTTATGTGTGCGGACCTGCCGCGCTGGGGTTGTGGATGCAAATCTGACCACAGAACTATCTCTATATAACAAAACTACAGTCTGTGTGTTGACTCGAGTGCACATTCACTGACATACGGGATTTGCGGGTATCATTTGACCTGACTTAGACTTTAGGAGGTCGACTCTCTCTCTTCATGTCACCAGCTATTTGAAGAAAACAATAACCTCTTTTATTTTTTACCAGGAGGTATTTTTTACAACTCTGCCTTACATGATATAGACATTGTCACCTGGTTACTGGGAGAAAACCTGCCGGACACGGTCTTCTCCCTCGGACATGCGTTCTGTTCAGGTAGGTCTTAGAACACCATGAACACCGTCTTCATGAACAGAAGTGCAGATCCCATATGTTTCTACCTACTGTCCCGGTATGAGGTTCAGGTGTCCTGGTTTTAGGGTGCATGATTGGCATTCACTATGCAGATACCTCCTCGCTGTATGTTGATAGGGGAAATAACTCATATCTGACTTAACAAAGTGGATTCTGCCTTAAAGTTGTTCACATACAAGATTTGATGCATAAATCTCTACAACTGAAAATCTGGGCCGTACGTCCGGTTTTTGCAGCGTCCGCATGATTTTTTTTTACCAACACCAATCACATACATGGACGTTTCTGCAGCAAATCGGCTGCTTGTGAACTTACCTACAGAGCCTCGTCGTAAAATCAGAAATAATACAGGAGAGGACTGATTGCTCATCATGTAATGTAAGAAATGCTTTTTGCCCCCAGACATGATTACCTTCAGGGACGCGGACACCGTCAACATCAGCATGAAGTTTTCCAGTGGAGCCGTCGTGAACTTGGACGTCAGTCAGCACTGCACCAAATCCTGCGATCAGAGATTAGAGGTGATTTTACCTAATGATTGTCACATGGAGTGTAGAGACAAAACCGCACAAGTAAAACACCTCTGCCATACACAGGACGGCTTTATCTTCTGTCCTAGCTGATTTATAGGGACTGGTATCCCTGTCCTCCAACTAACAAAGTGTTGGACTAATTACCTGTCATGGTCCTGCAGGATGAATGTACCCCTCGTGTCATGAATCGCTTCACACTCTTTATCCAAAAGAACATTACCCCCTAAAAACACACACAATATTATATATAAGTCCTTGATTGGTCTTCTCTTAAAAAAAATTATATTTCTCTCTTTTTTTTGTGATAATCAGAAGTCCCACAGGAATTGCCACCCAGCTTTCCCAGGCTCCTGGACAACAACTCCGCCTACGTAATAATGCGTTCTTTCACATCTGAATCTTTGCAAGAAGTAGGCAGAATTGCCATTCAGGAGTCTAAGAAAAGTTAGAGACAACTCCTGTGGAAATTGTATTTGCATTCATACTGGTTGTCACCCAGTCCCTATCATCTGTTTGGGGTTGGGTACAGCCCCTGTTCAGGATCCTCATCTCTTGGTCAGAGCGGTTACAAAGAACGTCTTTGGCTCTGGAGGACCCGTCCTGTCCTGCATTACACAGACTACACATTGATATGAATGGAGACGGTGTAATGCTTCATTTCTCCTGTGGTGGCGCCGCAGGGAAACTGAACACTTACTGCCAGGTTTCCTCACAGATTACAGCTGATCGCGGGGATCCCTGCAGGACGACACTTCATGATCCGTTTACTGTCACCTTCTTCCTTCTAGTTATATGGCTTGCAAGGATCATTACGTTTAGACAATCAGAATCCACTGTGCATTATAGAGAACGGTTCATCTCTCCCGACGCCCTCCCAGACACACAACGAAAGATACAGAGAGGCCTACAAAGAGCTCTTCCGCCATTTTATACGTACCATCAAAGGTCAGTGGTGATGCCTTTCTGCTGTGCTCTTGACTGTCCCTGATTCGGTTTCCAAAATTTAACGTGGTCATTGACTGAACCACTCTGAATATATATGGCTAGTACTGACATTATAGACTGATCCCCCATCTAATAGAGGGAATCTATTGTTCAGAGCTCTGTACTGTAACGAGCTGTGCATCTCTAGAAAAATCATAAAGGGAATCTTTATAAACACATTGCTTATCTTTTAGCAATTTACATCCTGTATTCTCCTCTAGAGCTGCATTCACTATTCTCCAGGATTCACAGTTGAAATCTCTCAGCATTTTATGTTGGTTTACTGTTTTAACTGACCTTGTAGTCTATAGACCGGGCACTGTACAGTAACCTGATGTAAAACTAACATAGATTATAGAATCACAGCTATGGTGTTAGTGGTGTCTGCTTACCATGCTTATCTACACTGACAACCAGCAGAATAGTGAGTGCAGCTCTGGAGTATAATACAGGATGTAACTCAGGATTAGTGCAGGATAAGTAATGTAATGTATGTACACAGTGACTCCACCAGCAGAATAGTGAGTGCAGCTCTGGAGTATAATACAGGATGTAACTCAGGATCAGTACAGGATAAGTAATGTAATGTATGTACACAGTGACTCCACCAGCAGAATAGTGACTGCAGCTCTGGAGTATAATACAGGATGTAACTCAGGATCAGTACAGGATAAGTAATGTAATGTATGTACACAGTGACTCCACCAGCAGAATAGTGAGTGCAGCTCTGGAGTATAATACAGGATGTAACCCTGGATCAGTACAAGATAAGTAATGTAATGTATGTACACAGTGACTCCACCAGCAGAATAGTGAGTGCAGCTCTGGAGTATAATACAGGCTGTAACTCAGGATCAGTACAGGATAAGTAATGTAATGTATGTACACAGTGACTTCACCAGCAGAATAGTGAGTGCAGCTCTGGAGTATAATACAGGATGTAACTCAGGATCAGTACAGGATAAGTAATGTAATGTATGTACACAGTGACTCCACCAGCAGAATAGTGAGTGCAGCTCTGGAGTATAATACAGGATATACCTCAGGATCAGTACAGGAGAAGTATTGTACGGTATATACAAAGTGACACATTTTTTATGTAGATTCATTCTATGTATAAACTTTAAAATGGTCTTCGCTGTGGACGTATGTTTTAAACCATGTCCTATATCTGTTATGTCTTGTGTGAACAGTGTTGTGGTTGTATTCGTAACAAATATCATGATGTTGTATATGATCCTCTGCACCCCAGCGGAGATTACAGAACTTGGTATCTTTTTTATTTTGCAGGAATATCACATCCAGTTATTACCAAAGAGCAGTATATCTGCGCACTCCAGGTGGCGGCAGCCGCTGAACAGTCCTGGCAGAGCGGCTCCGCCGTAGACTTGACGGATGAAGCCTTGGATGTGTCCATGATCAAGTCTGAAGTTCTATGAGAGAACGGCTCCGCTCCAGAGGGAAGATATTGGCTGAGAACTCATTGCGTTTACCCCCAGGTATTGGCGTTCTTCCTGCACGGTCTCTGGAATCACTAACTTGCACTCGACTCTCTGTATGGCCCTTTTCACAGATATCGTGTTCCAGGTTTATACAGAACAATGAGGTCCTGAATCCAGATGAAATATTTGCTGCTCTTATAAAAGGTGCATTATATGTGTTTATCCTGCACCTCGGGAATAAGACACAAATCGATACCTCACATCTAGGTCTGCAATAGGAAACATTGTGTGTAGGGCACGAGTGCTTCCCCTCAGGGTATGTCCACGCGCAGCGTAAATACTGCAGATTTTCCACAAATTATTTAATTGCGGACAATTGGCAGTATAATACAGTATCCATTTGAACAAATCTCATCCAAACGCTGTGCAAGAAAATAAGCCGAAAAAACGTTCATAAATTGACCTGCGGTGCGTTTTTTTTAACCTGCAGCATGTCAATTTATGCTGCGGAATCGCTGCTTTTCTATTGCGTGTTTTCCCCATTGAATTCAATGCGAAGGTAAAACCTGCAACAAAGAGCAGATGTTGCGATTTTTGCAGCGGCTAAGCTGCACTTCTGCCGCAAAAAATCCTACGTCCAGACCGGCTTCTCGGGATGACGTTGCATTCCATGTGACCGCTGCAGCTGTGATTGGCTGCAGCGGTCTCATGGAATGAAACATCCCAGGAGTCTGGGCCACAGGACATCAGAGGGATGTGTCGCCATGACGACGGGTAAGTATATTCACTGCTGTTTCTCCAGAGCGAACCTTCCGGCCTAAAAATTTGGTGCGGTTTTTCGTCCGGAAAATCCTTGCGGGGTCCAGGGTGGATACGCTGTGTATTTTTTTTTAAGCAGCATATACACCCTGTGTGAACATACCCTTAAAGTGACTGTCCATCCTTAAAATCGTTTTTTATTTAAATAGGTCCAAAATAGGGGTCGGTGACCCTAGCCCCGATATAGGTAGAGGTCCCAGAGCTGGAACCCACATCTGTCAGACATTTTTACCATATCCTATGTCTAAGTTGGAAATAACCCTTTACTGCAAATAGAAGTTCAGTGGTTACACTTTCTTATCTTTGCCTTTGATTAACCAGATTGGCCTCAGGTTGACTTAAGGGGATTTTAAACCGGGCAATTATCAGGCAAACTCTCGATCATCTGCGGATCGTAACGTTTTAAAATATTATCGTTGTCGGCAGCACATCCTGGTGTGTAAACAGAGAGAAGCGCTGCCAACGTGATAATAATGTATGGGGACGAGCGATCAGAGTAACAACCGCTCGTCCCCATCCATAGCTCCGTGTGACAGGAGCAAACGAGCGCCGATCAACAAGCTGTCTTGCCGCACCGACCAAAATCGACCGGTATAATAGGGCCTTAAAGGCTTATTCACACGAACGAGTGCAAACTCGGACGTTAAAAACTCCAATATTTTCACGGATCCCTCACAGACTTGAGGAAGAAAATAGGAGTATTTCTTCAATAGACCCTTCACATGGTCTGTTGAAACAACGGCCGCGTGAACGGCCCCATTGAAATACGTGCGTCCTGTTTTAATGGCCGTCACACGGACGTATATAATGTTCGTGTGAATAAGCCCTTAAGGACATTGTACCCGGGCCGATGATCGGTGAGCGAGCATTTGTATATATTTGCATTCACGATCATTGTCCTGTATAATGAACAAGGAAATGCGTTAATACGTTATTGCTCTTTTAGTGAGAGATCGTTCTGCCGCTATAGAGGAACGTTCAGACCTGTAGGAGATGGAGGACGGGTGCAGTGGGTGCAGCGGGTGCACGGACAAGGCATTTCCATGACGCCAAATTTATGTAAACGTTTTTGACATATTTGACAAGGTGACTCCTACTCCATTATTTACTTTTCTGTTGTAAAGGGAAATTCTAACCTCCATGGATCCCCGGCTGTGTGATGGGAGGGGAGAGACAACTTCTATAGTCACCGCTCTTGTGTTGGGATGTAGAAGTGACAACCTCTATGGGAGTTATTGCAGGGTGGGGGTTGGGAAGCAACAAGCCCTACTGATGCCAGTCCTGTGTTAGGAAGGGCAAGTGACAACCCCTACGGGGGTCACTGCTGTGTGGGAAGGGAAATGACAACTCTTAAGGGACCCACTCCGATATGTAAGAAGTACCAACATGTGAGGGGGGGGGGGGGGAGAACCCCTAAAGGTAATCCAAAATGGCACCTGGGACATTTCGTATTATTTATCCGTGACGACGGGTCCAGTTTAAACCACCGTGACCTCGTCCGCCTCCGGACTGACCCTGTCCACACATAAAAATATATCACTAAAACCGTGTTGTTATTTGCGCCTTGGCTTTTCCGTGGATCCCGGCGCAGGTGAGGACTGACCCGGGCCCGTACTGTAGCCTATATATGAGCTGTATATAATGTATACATTATTTATGAAATATAAAAGATTCTGCTGTCTCTTTATTAGTGTGCGGTGTTACTCCATTCACTACGGCAGCTCCACAATAGCCGCAGTCACCTCGCGTCCTCGGCGCTGCGCGTTGTCACCATGTTTATTCAAAACTCCATGACTATAAATGACTGGGCCATAAGTAATCTAGGAAATCGCTGTGTCTGAGGGTGAGATCAGTACCGGTAATGTGTGAACTATGTCCCTAGTCTAAGCTCCTTCTTGCCAGCGATATGACCTGTATATGGTGACGTAATACGGTATACAGTCTATATATACTGTAGTATGAAGTATTAATTATGGGCAGCAAAAATAATTTTTGCTAATATTCTTGATAAGACGCAGGGACTCTGTTTCTTCAGCGCAGAGCAGCGTTACTCTGTTCTGCCCTCTTACACATTCTGGAAAAAATTCAA
Source organism: Rhinoderma darwinii (assembly GCF_050947455.1). Taxonomy (NCBI): domain Eukaryota; kingdom Metazoa; phylum Chordata; class Amphibia; order Anura; family Rhinodermatidae; genus Rhinoderma; species Rhinoderma darwinii. The sequence continues at coordinate 17,917,176 of NC_134696.1, read as the reverse complement.
TTCATTTGCCTCTTGTCACCACTAGGGGGAGATCTATATTCAGGTCAATAGGATCCATATACATCTGTTTGCAGATGCCCCCTAGTGGCAGCAACAGGGTAACCGAGCACCACAGCCTAAGGCCTCATTTACACGAGCGTGTGCGTTTTGCGCGCGCAAAAAACGCTGCGTTTTGCGCGCGCAAAAGGCACTTGGCAGCTCCGTGTGTCATCCGTGTATGATGCGCGGCTGCGTGATTTTCGCGCAGCCGCCATCATAGAGATGAGACTAGTCGACGCCCGTCACTGTCCAAGGTGCTGAAAGAGCTAACTGATCGGCAGTAACTCTTTCAGCACCCTCGACAGTGAATGCCGAACACAATATACACCAACCTGTGAATAAAAAAAGACTTTCACACTTACCAAGAACTTCCTGCTTCCCCCAGTCCGGGCTCCCGGCCGTTGCCTTGGTGACGCGTCCCTCTCTTGTCATCCGGCCCCACCTCCCAGGATGACGCCGCAGTCCATGAGACCGCTGCAGCCTGTGATTGGCTGCAGCCTGTGCTTGGCCTGTGATTGGCTGCAGCTGTCATTTGGACTGAACTGTCATCCCGGGAGGTCGGACCGGAGTTATCGGTAAGTCAGAACGTCTTTTTTTTTTTACAGGTTCATGGATTTTCGGAGCGGAAGTCACTGTCCATGGTGCTGAACCAGTTTAACGCTTTCAGCACCGTGGACAGTGACTGTCTCCTGACGTCGCGTACCCGAACATTTTTTACCGGTTTCGGTCAAAACGAGTTTGGCCGAACCCGGTGAAGTTCGGTGCGCTCATCTCGAATTTGACACTCCGTTTGGATGTTTGTAAACAGAAAAGCACGTGGTGCTTTTCTGTTTACATTCAGGAGTTTGACAGCTCTTGCGCGAATCACGCAGTTCGCACGGAAGTGCTTCCGTGCGGCATGCGTGGTTTTCACGCACCCATTGACTTCAATGGGTGCGTGAGTGCGCGAAAAACGCACGATTATAGAACATGTCGTGAGTTTTTTTCTGCGCACACGCGCTGATCGCAATTCACGCATCGTGTAAACTGCCCCATTGACTAATATAGGTGCGTACGACATGCGTGCAAAGCACGCGCGTCGCACGCGCGTATATTACGTTCGTGTAAATGAGGCCTTATACAGTACATTAGAAAAATCCCCCAAAACATCACCACTGGCAACTCTTCCTGCCCTGTACTCTGACAGTTCTTCCTGCCCTGTACTCTGACAGTTCTTCCTGCCCTGTACTCTGACAGTTCTTCCTGCCCTGTACTCTGACAGTTCTTCCTGCCCTGTACTCTGACAGTTCTTCCTGCCCTGTACTCTGATAGTTTTTCCTGCCCTGTACTCTGACAGTTCTTTCTGCCCTGTACTCTGACAGTTCTTCCTGCCCTCTGACAGTTCTTCCTGCTCTGTACTCTGACAGTTCTGTCTTTTCATAGGGACATTGTGAGGTTCAAAAGCCTCATTTACATCAATATCCACATGTTTGGACGTTACTGTGGATGGTGATTTGGATCCTCAAAATGCCCCTATGATAAAGCTGAACTGTCAGTATACAAACAGGATGTGTTAACATAGGGGCAGAGGAGCTGCAGGCCTGTTACGTCAAGCTCTGCCTTATTATAGGATCAGGTTGAACCCCCCCCCCCTTATTTATCGGGCCCAGTTTTTACATTGTGCCCCCCAATCTTGATTCAGTGTCTTGAATCCCAGTATCACATCCATATGTTTAATCCAAAAGTGCCTTATCATGGGGTAGAGACGAGTCAGGGCCTTCACAGGTAAAACCAATCTCATTTTTCCAGTGTAACATTTTCATGTCTCCATACAATGGAAATGTTCCTGTGGTCTTAACGAGAATGTCTCAATGCTGGTCGAATCAGGGGCAAATTCTCCCGAGAGCGAGCGTGTTACTTACCCTAAATGAAAAGGGTCCTAAAAAAGTCTGTGGCACAGAGAGACCATCTATTATATAGCGGATAGATCTTCCTGCGACCATCACTATAACGATTACATAGGCTAAAATAGTAGTCACTCACATAGAATGTCACGTGGTTGCTAGGCAACCTAAACGAATCCTGATTAATATACAATGCGGGGGGGGGGGGTACAAGTAGAGGAATACACATAGATTGTGTAATGGTGTTTAATACTCTTACAGCAGTTACTGTATTAGGGATTGACCTATCACAATGCTGCACCAAATGTTTAAAGACACATTCAGCTCTGCTACATGTGCAGGAAAAGCTGTCTCCCACAGGTCATAGTTTGGTTGGAGGAGAAGAACATGAAGTACTGTGTCATCAGTAAGGCAGAACATGAAGTACTATGTCATCAGTAAGGCAGAACATGAAGTACTGTGTCATCAGTAAGGCAGAACATGAAGAACTATGTCATCAGTAATGCAGAACATGAAGTACTGTGTCATCAGTAAGGCAGAACATGAAGTACTATGTCATCAGTAAGGCAGAACATGAAGTACTGTGTCATCAGTAAGGCAGAACATGAAGAACTATGTCATCAGTAATGCAGAACATGAAGTACTGTGTCATCAGTAAGGCAGAACATGAAGTACTATGTCATCAGTAAGGCAGAACATGAAGTACTGTGTCATCAGTAAGGCAGAACATGAAGTACCGTGTCATCAATAAGGCAGAACATGAAGAACTATGTCAGCAGTAAGGCAGAACATGAAGTACTATGCATCAGTAAGGCAGAACATGAAGAACTATGTCATCAGTAAGGCAGAACATGAAGTACTATGTCATCAGTAAGGCAGAACATGAAGTACTGTGTCATCAGTAAGGCAGAACATGAAGTACTGTGTCATCAGTAAGGCAGAACATGAAGTACTGTGTCATCAGTAAGGCAGAACATGAAGAACTATGTCATCAGTAAGGCAGAACATGAACTATGTCATCAGTAAGGCAGAACATGAAGAACTATGTCATCAGTAAGGCAGAACATGAAGAACTATGTCATCAGTAAGGCAGAACATGAAGAACTATGTCATCAGTAAGGCAGAACATGAAGCACTATGTCATCAGTAAGGCAGAACATGAAGAACTATGTCATCAGTAAGGCAGAACATGAAGTACTATGTCATCAGTAAGGCAGAACATGAAGAACTATGTCATCAGTAAGGCAGAACATGAAGTACTGTGTCATCAGTAAGGCAGAACATGAAGTAATGTGTCATCAATAAGGCAGAACATGAAGAACTATGTCATCAGTAAGGCAGAACATGAAGTACTATGCATCAGTAAGGCAGAACATGAAGCACTATGTCATCAGTAAGGCAGAACATGAAGAACTATGTCATCAGTAAGGCAGAACATGAAGTACTATGTCATCAGTAAGGCAGAACATGAAGTACTGTGTCATCAGTAAGGCAGAACATGAAGTACTGTGTCATCAGTAAGGCAGAACATGAAGTACTGTGTCATCAGTAAGGCAGAACATGAAGAACTATGTCATCAGTAAGGCAGAACACGAACTATGTCATCAGTAAGGCAGAACATGAAAAACTATGTCATCAGTAAGGCAGAACATGAAGAACTATGTCATCAGTAAGGCAGAACATGAAGAACTATGTCATCAGTAAGGCAGAACATGAAGCACTATGTCATCAGTAAGGCAGAACATGAAGAACTATGTCATCAGTAAGGCAGAACATGAAGTACTATGTCATCAGTAAGGCAGAACATGAAGTACTATGTCATCAGTAAGGCAGAACATGAAGAACTATGTCATCAGTAAGGCAGAACATGAAGTACTGTGTCATCAGTAAGGCAGAACATGAAGTAATGTGTCATCAATAAGGCAGAACATGAAGAACTATGTCATCAGTAAGGCAGAACATGAAGTACTATGCATCAGTAAGGCAGAACATAGTATTACATAGTTAGTACGGCTGAAAAAAGACACATGTCCATCAAGTTCAACCAAGGGAAGGGAAAAGGGAAGGAAAAATTTCTACACATAGGAGCTAATATTTTTTTGTTCTAGGAAATTATCTAACCCTTTTTTAAAGCCATCTACTGTCCCTGCTGTGACCAGCTCCTGCGGTAGGCTATTCCATAGATTCACAGTTCTCACTGTAAAGAAGCCTTGTCGCCTCTGCAGCTTGAACCTTTTTTTCTCCAGACGGAGGGAGTGCCCCCTTGTTTTTTGAGGGGGTTTTACAAGGAACAGGATTTCACCATATTTTTTGTATGTGCCATTAATATATTTATATAAGTTAATCATGAAGCACTATGTCATCAGTAAGGCAGAACATGAAGAACTATGTCATCAGTAAGGCAGAACATGAAGTACTATGTCATCAGTAAGGCAGAACATGAAGTACTGTGTCATCAGTAAGGCAGAACATGAAGTACTGTGTCATCAGTAAGGCAGAACATGAAGTACTGTGTCATCAGTAAGGCAGAACATGAAGAACTATGTCATCAGTAAGGCAGAACATGAACTATGTCATCAGTAAGGCAGAACATGAAGAACTATGTCATCAGTAAGGCAGAACATGAAGTACTGTGTCATCAGTAAGGCAGAACATGAAGAACTATGTCATCAGTAAGGCAGAACATGAAGTACTGTGTCATCAGTAAGGCAGAACATTTCGAAACGCGTCGCAAGGTCACACGTCATATTTGTGTCTGTCCCGGTTCTACCGTGTAAACACGCAGCGTGTATAGAATAATTTATTCTCAATTAAATCAACTATTTAAACTATGACGTGTCGTGAACTTGAATTATTTCTCCTTCATCACCCGAAAGCCAAGTGCACCCTGCTTCACTGTCCCCCTAACAACTCTTCCTGCCCTGCATTTCATAGGGACATTCTGAGGCTCAAAATCATCATCCGCATAAATATCCACATATTGTGTGGACATTGATATGGATGGGGATTTGGATCCTCACAATGTCCCTATGATAAAGCTGAATGAACTACCAGAGCACAAAGAGGAAGTGTTGTCATGGGGTCAGGGGAGCTGCAGGACTGGTTTTTTTTTTCTATAGGGATCATTACTGGGAGCGATGCTGATTCTAGAAGTTTATTAGGGAGTTGCTGTTTGAGGGATTTCCAACATATACATTGAAGTTCACCGTTACTGTTGATCCCGATGAAGAATCTCTATAACCAGCCATTTCCCAAACACGAAGATTACTTGAATTTCTTTTTTTTAAATTTATTATGTGACATAAAAAAAAAAAACAAGAATCACAACAAAAATACAAGGTTTGTTTTCCCATGAGCGTTACATTGCACAGATTACAGTATTTACACTCCGGTCCGGACTATTCGCACTAATACTGCCCATCAGAAGCATCGGCGCCCGGAAAAACCTGAAGAGAAGGAGCTTAAGGCAATAAAATGCTCTAAAAACGCTACAGCATCGAAAGCTCATCCACACGTAAACAACATTGGCGCAACTTCCGCCGCCAAAGTGACCACGAAATAAAAGGAAACAGACAGAAATCGGTTAGGGGTTTCCATTAGATGATGAGTGCGATAGTTCAATGTATCATAATCATATGGAAAAAAGATGTATAACATTGGTGACCTGGTGTCAGGGCAGGCTGGGAGTTGTAGTCCCACAATATCGGGTGGGCTGCAGTTTATACAGATGACTGCACGTTTTCAGTTGGGTTTTCCAGTAAAGCTTATCACTGTATAATGATATATTCTGCAACTTTCTAATGCACTTTGTGTTTCAATTCCTCTGCCAAGATCGCTGCTTGCTGTCAGTGAACAGAAACAGACTGATAACATGAACAATCCTTATACTACACAAATATCTCTCCTGTCCTGGATTTTCTAGACTGGAGACAACTGTAACGACCTCTCAACTGTGAGAAATGTTAGGTCAGTACTGGTTTTCAGCCTTGAGATGTAAACAAGAATGTTTCCATGTGCGGACAACGAGCAGAGATCTTCAAATTGGTCAGGAATTGAAACGAAGGGGGAATGTATTCTTTTGACACCATTTTTCTGGCAGAGAATAGTCGCAAGTGGATCAAGAATTGAAATTTTCGTTAAAAAAATTTGACCTTAGAGGCATTTGCGTTGCTCAAGCCACTTTACTTAAAAAGTGGGTGGAGCTTAATGAAAGCGGCGGGCTTTCCGTTGCTCTGCAAATTTACTATAGAGTGCAAATCTACACCAGCTCGTAGCCAGAGTAGATTCGACTTTCTGGCGCACGGATGGCCATAGATGCGCCTTATTTATTAGGAGACGTGTGCCCCTAAATAAATTGGGTGCATCTCACTCCAGCGCTCTTTATGACAGGCGTCTGAAACGTCAGTCTTAATAAATTCCCCCCAGAATATATTAGGAAGTTGCAGTTAAAGGGATTATGTGGGGACCAAAAATGATCAGTGTAGTCCCTGCAGTATGTGAAACACTCGCTAATATACATCCCGGCCCCCGTCACGCTAATTATGAGATTTTCACAGATATTTATAGCGCTGGCGTGGGACCGGGAGTCTAGTGGCACAGTCTTCCTTCATGACGACACGACTCTTCGTCATGAGACCGGCCCCGCTGTACTCTATATACAAGCAGTAGTACAGAGATTACATAGAGTACAGCGGGACCGGTCACGTGACGAAGAGTCGTGTCGTCATGAAGGAAGACTGTGCCACTTGACTCCCGGTACCCCGGCAGCGCTATAAATATCTGTGAAAATCTCATAATCAGCGCGACGGGGAATGGAATATATATTAGCGAGTGTATCACATACTGCAGGGACTAGTAGTAATTTTTGGTCCCCGCATAACCCCTTTTAAGCTTCATTTACATAAAACTGGACCTACCTTGGGCTAACCCTGTTGTTGTGCAGGGGAACCCTTCTATATGCCCTAAAAGGGTGTAAGGAAAGCAGAGGCCCAAAGAAGGGAACCCCCTTCAAATCTATGGTGGCTCTGTGGTAGGGCTAAATCTCACGTTACATTGCCTTTTTTAGAGGGAAATTCCATTCCAAGCAATTCTTAGTTCTCTCTTTTTAAGTGACAACCAATTTGGCAGCCGTTGCAGCTCCACGAGGGCAGTCACCATCTTTACAAGAGTCCTAAATGGGAATTCTGCAAAGGTTCAATTCTATGAAGTATATCTATGAACACATGCAGTTCTTAATTCAATAAACTTTATTTATAAGAAGACAACCCCTATAAAGACGCAGAGTTTTTTAGGCCTTGAGACGTGCCAGTGGTCTACCCAGACTGATAATCATCATTCAAATGAAAAATAATTTCCCCCTCCGAAAATGGTGATTTTATTGGAATATTTGTATCGTTCATATAACATTAGCATAATATATAATGAATAAAATTCAGTCTCAAATTATTTACATTGATGCAGTGGTCACAAAGCTTCACCGTTGCATAATATGTGTATAAAATGTCCTTGCCCTGCAAGGTATACCAAGCAACATGTACATAAAACACTCAAAAGAGTTAAAACTCTTCCTATATCATACAGCAGACTGAAAAATATGGCAGAGAAAAAAAAAATGACATATTGAATATACATAGTATGGGCGGCCATTTTGTGGCCTAAAGTTTCTTCTCACAAAATGGCTGCAGCACAGGGCCACATATAAAAAACAATACAGGACAGACAAAAATTGGAGGAGTTAACCATAGCAGCCAATCAGATCACAGTTTTTATTACCTAACATTTACTGAAGAATAAAAACCGATGTGATTGGTCGCTATGGACAACCCCTCCCCTCTTTGTATAATCTGTTTTTCCTACACGAGGCCCAGTATATAGACAATACATAAGAAGTAATAAAAAATATTGTGATATAAAAACAATGGCGCTCATGTATATGAAACGGCGCAGACAAGAAAGTGGAGCCACTGCCCATAACAACCAATTCGATTCCAGCTTTTATTTTTTAAGTCACCCTGGACAAATGAGAGCAGGGTTCTGATTGGTTCGGATTTATGTCTGCACTGGTTTGAGGGCCAAAGTGAAATATGTGGACCGTAACATTCATACGTTTATTAGGTTAACAAAACAACACAGAAGTGATCGCAATGAGCCTCGTGTATAAGGCGTATCAGTGTTGTCCATAGCAACCAATCAGATCATTGCTTTAATTTTCAAATTTATGTATTAAAGCTGGAGTCCGATTGGTTGCTGTGGGCAACCGTGACATTTAAAAAAAAAAAAAAATGTATGCATGATAGCCGCCGGTCCCTTAGATTGTACCGAATATTTTTATTAATCCATTTTAGAATATTCTGCCACCCGCTGCCATGTTCACACCACGATTTTTCCTTCTGTTGGAGGTATACGTCGGGAGGAGTCCCGGCATATACCTACAATGGAAGGCCCCCGACGGATCCCTCTGTAGGGATACAGCGGGATACGTCGCCCGAACTTCCTGGGCACAGTGCTTCTTTAATACTATATATGGAAAGTGACCAAGAGCATCAGTAGCACTCTGGCCGGGGACTCCAGGACTGTAAGAGCCCCTGACATCACTGTCTATATATGGACAGTAACGCCAGGGGCTTCTCCAGTCCTGAAGTCCTCGGCCAGAGTGCTACCGATGCTATGGTTGGGGACTCCGTAGTTGAAAACCCTTGGCATCACTGTCCATACATGGACAGTGACATCAGGAGCTTCCCTAGGGCCAGAATCCCCAAGCTGAGCTCTACCTGATGCTCTTCCCAGGGATTCCAGCCCCAGGAAAGCTTCCCAAGGTATATTTTTAACGCAAAGTGTCATACGTCACACCGCACGGTATACATTTTTTTGTGGGATCCCCCAGGATGTTATAGCGTAGCATACTATGTTATTCCATCCTCCAAAAGCAAGGTATACCGATGAATACCGGCCCGACGGAGACCAAAAGGACACTTTGTCGGGCTAATGAAGCCCTATGGACAAGTTTAGCGCGTACGTAGGGAGCTTTTCGTCACAGCCTTACATGGGTGACACATGGGTCTCATGTATGAAAACGGACTCTCAGACCTTGTTGCCCATAGCAACCGATAAGCTGTCAATTAGACTGTGCTGGAGAATGAAGCAGGCGTTCTGATTGGTTAATATGATGTTTAGAACTGGGGGGGGGGGATTATAAGCTGGTGTCTTTGTTGCAAACTATCCAACATGAAGACAGGGACGAAACGTGGTTTGGGAAATGGACGCATCTTAAAATATCTCCCTGGTAATAACAGCACAACGCAGCAAATTGTGTCCTACTATATACAACTACACAAAAACAACAATTATCATCATTTTCTCCCAGTTCATTATATCCCTTCACAAATACCAAAACTGGTATCCTCGCCCCTGAAGACGAGCGCTTAGCGTCCATCCTCTTAATTAACAGTCCAAAAATTCCGAAAAATTAAATATATCAACAAGTCAAATAAACCACAGCTTGTGAAGGAATAATACAGCATACGGGGTCTGGTATAGGGGACTGCTCACCCCGTACACTGGACTACTCACGACTACTCCACAAACCATGAATACTTTATATTACAGATAAATAAAAGCAACAAGAATATTACGGGACGCAACGTATTTACACCATAGGTTACAGTCATAAATTAAAGATATATAGGCCCCTAAAACGCAGCTGAATTGACTGAACCCAGTTATATATATATGATTTTTTTTTTATAAAAACACCCTTTTCGGTGCAGGTCTTTATATTTCACGTTTTGTCAAAAACATGTTCTCAAAAACCATCAGAAATGTCTAATGAAACACAATGAACAGACACCTGTATGAATACTTATTTTGGCAGTTCATTGGGAAGGAATGTCCTCCATTTTGTACCCTTTGAAGAGTTGCCTTTGTCAACCACGGGCAGACATCTTGGGATACGGGAATCTCCCGAGTTTATGTTAAGCCATAGAGATGTCCAAGATGAGCCAAGAACCCCTCAAAGATGGTTGTCTAAAGAGATATTTCCACTTGTAGCGAATCTGCTAAGGATCTATATCATTGGGTTCATTTTCGTGGTGTGTTTTCAAAAATATCTAGATAATAGAAGCATCATTTGTATACCCGGATCATCTCCTTATCATTGACCCTACCGTCAAACCCACCAGATGGTAACAAAGCAAAGCCACCACCAGTCGGACCACTAGCCTTGGCTTCCAAGTGGCATTATTAAATTTTGGCTTCATCAAGTCGAGAGAATTTGTGTAAATTTTGGTCAACGTCATCCCGATTCTTAAGGTTTTAGTTTATGTCAGACTCGGCAAACTCTTCTTTTATAGACTGTTTTCGCGCCTTGCAGTCGGGTAAATCGAATCCAAAGTCTGCCCAATCATCGGCTCCACTCCGGTTGGGAATGGTGATGGTGTGTCGCACTCGAAAATGTACAGCCTCCATTACGCGCTGGCGCTGGAGCTCACCAGAGCTGCCTATGGAAATGGTGGAAGCGTTACTGCTGGATCGGATCAGCTGTTGGGCTCCATAGTCGTGGCTTTTGTTCAACTCTTGGATTCCTCTCCATATTAAGCCTTTATAGTGCTCAGGAATCTTCAGTGCCCCAAGATCCTGCAAGAACAGACAGTACAGTTTAAGATGGGTCTGAAATATTCCAAAAACATTGGCAAAAATTTGGACGAATTATAATAATGACACGAAAAATTATGGACACGGACAAGAAATACACACTGGGGAATGGGTCAAGGAGAGGGCTACGTGTGTCGGTATGGACAGATATTAGATTAATGTGTCTATGGCCAAGCTATTCAAAGGCGGTAAACTGGTGGCTCAGGATCTTTTTGAAGATCCCCTATTCTAACTGTTCCCCGTTAGTCTATCACTATGTCCACAACTTGCGCTCATAAACCCTACTAGTGTGTACAAGGCCAAACCCTACTAGTGTGTACAAGGCCAAACCCTACTAGTGCGTACAAGGCCAAACCCTACTAGTGCGTACAGGGCCAAACCCTACTAGTGCGTACAGGGCCAAACCCTACTAGTGCGTACAGGGCCAAACCCTACTAGTGCGTACAAGGCCAAACCCTACTAGTGCGTACAAGGCCAAACCCTACTAGTGCGTACAAGGCCAAACCCTACTAGTGCGTACAAGGCCAAACCCTACTAGTTAGAACAAGGCCAAACCCTACTAGTGCGTACAAGGCCAAACCCTATTAGTGCGTACAGGGCCAAACCCTACTAGTGCGTACAGGGCCAAACCCTACTAGTGCGTACAGGGCCAAACACTACTAGTGCGTACAAGGCCATCCATTCAACATTCGCTCAAATTAATCCTTTTTTGTCATTCAAACTGTCCCAGAGCCCAATCCTCATGTAATCAAAGTAAATTATTTAATGCAAAAGAAAATTCTGCCATATCAAGGAAAATATAACCAGCAAAGCCGCCAGAGACAGGCAGATGTCCCACCAACACTGATGGTCAATGAAACGTCTTCAGACCCCATGAACAGGGAACACCTTCCATCCCGTCTAAGAAAATTGAACTCTTCTTGTGTGTAATCTGATGGTTATAAGTGCTGCTTATCTCCCCTACATGAGGCTGCCAACGCCACTTATTAAAACAAGCCACACCCCCTCTACATCTGTATGGCTGGCGGACAGGGCGTGGCATCTGTTAATATGCAGTGTTTTGACTGGAGACCTACTTTAATCTCCACCCCTCATTGACTTGCGGTCCGTAGCTGTGGGGTCCCTCCTGTCTATACAGCACAGAAACAATTAAAGGAGAACTCCACTCCTTACCCAACATATTTACAGTATTCAATAGTTTAAATCTACATAAAATGCTGAATATTGCTGCAAGTACTTGATTTCTGCCTTTTAATTATATGATGGTTTCCTGTTACCACAGAGCAGTGCTTTATGGGAGCTCAGATTACAGTGACACAGTCGGGGGTCAGCGGTTAGGTCACATGACCATAGACAGATTCCAACAGGGAATCAAAGGAATTTTTACTTTCACTTTCATTATAAATGGTGAAGAAAACAACATATAATTCACGATCCATACAAGATAAGTTAAGCAAAGTATTTACAAAGTTACTAAACTCATTCTGTAGATTTTAACCTTACAATGTTGTTCAAAAGGGGAGTTTTCTTTAAAAAAAAAAGTTCCATGCTCCATACTATACATAGAGACAATGGTCAATATAAAAGGTGAGCGTGCTGAGCATCATGTATCAGGTGTCCTTGTTGCTCATAGCAACCAATGTTTCTGAATTGCACTGGAAGATTGAATTGTGGTCTCCGGTTGGTTGCTATGGGCAACAAGGACTCTTTAGCGCCAAGATATAAGACCTGCTTGGATTAATGTTGTATCTTGTGTCTGGTAGCGCCAAAGCCACATAATGAACACGTAAACATGGTGAAAAGTCATTAACCCCTTTAGGACACAGCCTGTTTTGGCCTTGTGGACACAGCCTATTTTTTCAAATCTGACATGTGTCACTTTATGTGGTAATAACTCCGGAATGCTTTTACCTATCCAAGCGATTCTGAGATTGTTTTCTCGTGACACATTGTACTTTATGTTAGTGAAAAAATTTGGTCGATAAATTCAATATTTATTTGTGAAAAACTTCAAATTTTAGCAAAAATTTGCAAAAATGAGCATTTTTCTAAATTTAAATGTATTTGCTTGTGAAACAGATAGTAATACCACACAAAATAGTTACTAGTTAACATCCCCCATATGTCTACTTTATGTTTGCATCATTTTTTTTCACGTCCTTTTATTTTTCTAGGACGTTACAAGGCTTAGAACTTTAGCAGCAATTTCTCATATTTTCAATAAAATTTCAAAAGGCTATTTTTTCAGGGACCAGTTCAGTTCTGAAGGGGCTTTGAGGGCCTTATATATTAGAAAGTTCCCATAAATCACCCCATTTTGAAAACTGTACCCCTCAAGGTATTCAAACCCACATTCAGAAAATATTTTAACCCTTTAGGTGTTTCACAGGAATTAAGGCAAAGTAGAGGTGAAATTTCATTTTTTTTGCCGAAATTCATTTGTAATAAAAAAAAATCTGTAACACAGAAGGTTTTACCAGGGAAACACAACTCAATATTTATTGCCCAGATTCTGCAGATTTTAGAAATATCCAACATGTGGCCCTAGTGTCCTAATGGACTGAAACACCGGCCTCAGAAGCAAAGGAGCAGCTAGTGGATTTTGGGGCCTCCTTTTTTTAGGAATATATTTTAGGCACCATGTCAGGTTTGAGGAGGTCTTGTGGTACCTAAACAGCCGAAACACCCCCAAAGTGACCCCATTTTGGAAACTACACCCCTCAAGGCATTTTTCTAGGGGTATACTTAGCATTTTGACCCCACAGTTTTTTTGCAGAATTTAGTGGAATTAGTCTGTGAAGATGAAAATCACCTATTTTTCTGTGGAAACATAGAATTTTTTCATTTTTACAAGGAATAAAGGAGAAAAAGCCGCCCAACATTTGTAAAGCAATTTCTCCCGATTACGGCAATACCCCATATGTGGTCGGAAACTGATGTTTGGACCCACAGCAGGGCTCAGGAGGGAAGGAGTGCCTTTTGGATTTTGGAGCGCAGATTTTGCTGGATTGGTTTTCAGTGCCATGTCGGGTTTGCAACGCCCCGGAGGGACCAAAACAGTGGAAACCCGCCAAAAGTGACCCCATTTTGGAATCTACACCCCTCAAGGAATTTTTTTATTGGTATAGTGAGCATTTTGGCCCCTCAGGATCTTTTTTAGAGCTAGGGTGACCAAAAAACAGCGATTTTGGCGCTTTAAATTCTTTATTTATTACAGCGTTCACCGTGCGCAATAAATTACGTTTTAATTTATTCTGCCGGTCGGTACGATTACGCCGATACCATATGTGTATAGGTTTTTTTACGTTTTGCAGCGTTTGCACAATAAAATTAAGTTTCTATAAAATTATTTATTTTCTGAGACACCATATTCTGAGCCGTAACTTTTTTATTTTTTCGTCAAAAAAGCTGTGGGAGGTCTTGTTTTTTGCGGGACTGGTTGTAGTTTTTATTGGTACCATTTTGGGGTAAATGCGACTTTTTGATCACTTTTTATTCTATATCTTGGGAGGGGTGGTGACCAAAAAATAGTGATGCTGACAGTTTTCGTTTATTTTGTTTGCGGCGTTCACCGTGCGGAAAAATTAACATTATAGTTTCATAGATTGGGTCGTTACGAACGCGGCGATACCAAATATGTGTACTTTTTTTAACGTTTTCATTTTTTCCCTATAATAAATGACTTATTATAGGAAAACAAAACCTTTTATTTTTACACTTTTATAAAACATTTTTATTAACTTTTTTTTACTTTTTACACTTTATATTTTTGTTTATTAACTTTTCTTTTACTTTTAACACTTTATTTTTTTGACCTGCAGCTCTGATCGCTGCTAGAATACATTACACTACCTAGGTAGTGTAATGTATTCCAACTGTCAGTGTGACGTCACAGTCACTCTGACAGTTGGTCAGAGGCTGATCCTCATAGGCTGACATACATGGCAGACCTGGGGGCCGTTGTCTGGCCCCCGGGTGCCATCACAAGCATCAGAAGCCCCCACGATTGCATGGGGGCTGCTGATGCGCTACAAACCCGCTACATGCGGAGATCGCAATCGAGCCCCGCATGTAACGGGTTAATTGCCGAAATCAGCGGCGATGAGCCGCTGATCGGCAACACTGGAGAATGTCAGCTGTCGGGGACAGCTGATCTCCAAGTTCCCGATGCACACTGTCGCCGACAGTGTGCATCGGGAACGGCACAGTGACTTTCTGTCACTCTGACAGGAAGCCTATCAGGACCAGCCGAAGGTTGGTCCTGATGGGCTTCCGTCCATGGCAGACCCGGAAGCCATTGTTTGGCTTCCGTTTGCCATACTAACTATCGGCAGACCCCGCGATTTCGGACGGGGGTCTGCCGATATGTTAGAAATCCCTAAAATTCGGCGATTGCACCCGATCGCCGAATTTAAGGGGTTAATGCGCCGAAATCAGCGGCAAAGGACCGCTGGCCGGCAAGAGGGGAGTGTCAGCTGTCGGCGACAGCTGACCTCCTGGTTCCCGGTGCACACTGTCGCCGACAGTGTGCACCGGGATTAACTCAGTAACTGTACATCCTCGTGCGGGAAGTAACTTCCCGCAACGACGGACAGTTACGTCCTGGTGCGGATAGGGGTTAATGTTATGTTCCTAGACACTAATAATGTTTTACTGTGTGATATGCATTGGGGCAATGTAAAAAGGACTGTAGAAGTAGCAACCAATCAGATCGCTGGTTTTATCCGCAAATAAATTGAAGTAAGGGGTCACTCTGCATAGTAAGGAATTGTGTATATATAAAGGTATTTTCTAATAAAGTATATACATTTATACGATTTTCTTGCTCCTGCTTCCAACTATACAACTACTATGACTCCCATTAGTAAAGGTAACAATTTAGGTAATAGAAGTAATTAGTATTTCGTATAGTAGTGTATGGAGTTCTCTAAAATGGCTTCGTCGTCGTTACGATAAAATATATATTCTATGTTGCCGCCTATAGTGATTGGCTGCCTTTTATCTAAATAAGTCCAACGTTTTGTGCTGAATAATTTCTGATACAAAGCTTCAAATCCTCCGCAAAGCCATAGATTTAAATGATAAAATTCTGACTGCCTGCAGCCACCACTAGATGGAGCTGGCTGCATCCTGCTCAGATATTGAACTCAATAATAAGCTCTTAAGCTCCCCCTAGTGGTGGCTGCAGGGAGAGATAATTGTATCATTTCAATCTATGTCTATTTGGAGTTGTGAATTAGAAATATAGACCTCTGACCACTAGGTAGATATATTAAGAAATGAATCAGCATGTTGAACCTAAAAAAACAAAACACATAGTGTTAAAAAGTGGGCATTCACTTTAAGGATAATTCTAAATAAAGGGAGATGTTGTAGAGACAAGTGAAGACAATGGGGCAGATTTACTAATGCGGTTTAAGATTTAGAAAGCGTAAAGAGCGTAAAAGACCAGGCAGTCAGAATTTGCGCCAACGTCATTATATTGGTGCATGCTGTATGATAAAAATTGGCGCATTTTGCTAGACATCCTTTTATCTGTTCTTTTTGGGCACAAGGTTTAGGCGCAATCACATTAATAAATCTGCCCCATTGTATGGAGATTCACATTCGTCTCAGAGTATAATGAGAGTTACATGATCTGATTGTTCTCAGTGACTACCAGTGTCCATAGCATCCAGGAGAGCCATTGTAGTCACTGAAACTACTTGTCTAAACGTTGCTAGGCAACAACCTTTAAAGTGGACATGCCCTCTAAGTGATAGAAATAGGACTGAACTTTCTACTCTGTCTTTCTGGCTGTTTTTCTTTTTTTTTTTTTTTTTTCAAGAATTGTGGAGATTTAAAGTTGGAGTTAGAAGTGGAAAGCAAAGAAAATTTAAATGTCAGGGAATGTAAATTAGAATGTAAGATGGTGGAAAGATACACAGTGTTCCTGAGATTTCCTTGTATTAGAGGAACACTGGGAAAAACAGAGAGAGTGGGAAAAACAGAGAGAGCGTGCATACCTAGTGCAGAGCCTAAAGGGGGAGGAGCATGACACAATAATTCTCTCTTTAGTGTTGTTTGATTGTTGAGTGTGTCATGCTCCGCCTCTTCAGGCCCAGCACTAGTCATTACATAGTGTATACATTATTCTTGGAGTGTCCTCCACCCCGCTCTTGTTTTTACAGTCTACAGTTATCATACACAGTCTGTTATTATGGGCGGTAAGATAATTGAGGAGTTTGGGGGGGGAAGGTGGCAAGAGGTTCAGATTATAATTTTTTTTCCATGAGATCCTTCCATTTGATAGAATAAACATGGACGACGGCGTTGACCATGCAGGTGTCGGAGGACGGGCACGTGTTTCACTTTCTATTGGTGGCAGTGATACATCTCTGGTTCTATGGCCGCCTCTTACGCTATACGGTGACTGCTTGCCTTATTGCCCCCGCTGTTTTATCTACTTATAAGGTCCCTGATTAGAAGAGGTTTCCCCTCCCAGCATTTACCTCCATAGTTAGGTTCTGCAGGTGGTATATATTCTGTAAACCTTGTGATGTGAAATACTCGATGCAGTTTGGACACCCCAGTCCTGTCAAAAAACTGCAGAAACAAAAAAGGTTTGGAAAAATAAAGCAGAATTAACTGACAGATAAACCATGGGTTCTCATAACAGGAGATGAAGTTCACAGAGCTGTCTATGCCAATCAAGGGCACTGCAGGAAAAACTGGTGCAAAGGGAAAAGGTGCTGTAACCGATATCAACCTATAAGAGCATACGACTATTCTAGAAGGAAACGCTTGATTGGTTGCCATTGGGAAGATCACCATTTTATACTGTTCTGATGTCAGGACGTCTGACTGTATAAAAATACTCCCCATAACCCTCAATGTCTAATGTATTTACAGCATATGTTTACTATTAAACACCAAATTGATATAATCTACATAAAGTGGAGTCATTTTTTAAATACATGACAGTACTTGTCTTGTATTGATTCGGAGGTACGGCCTGTATTATACTCCAGAGCTGCACTCACTGTTCTGCTGGTGGAGTCACTGTACATACATTACATTACTTATCCTGTACTGATCCTGAGTTACATCCTGTATTATACTCCAGAGCTGCACTCACTATTCTACTGGTGGAGTCATGGTGTACACACATTACATTACTTATCCTTACTGATCCTGAGTTACATCCTGTATTATACTCCAGAGCTGCACTCACTATTCTACTGGTGGAGTCATGGTGTACACACATTACATTACTTATCCTTACTGATCCTGAGTTACATCCTGTATTATATTCCAGAGCTGCACTCACTATTCTGCTGGTGGAGTCACTGTGTACACACATGACATTACTTATCCTTACTGATCCTGAGTTACATCCTGTATTATACTCCAGAGCTGCACTCACTATTCTGCTGGTGGAGTCACGGTGTACACACATGACATTACTTATCCTTACTGATCCTGAGTTACATCCTGTATTATACTCCAGAGCTGCACTCACTATTCTGCTGGTGGAGTCACTGTGTACATATATTACATTACTTATCCTGTACTGATCCTGAGTTACAGCCTGTATTATACTCCAGAGCTGCACTCACTATTCTGCTGGTGGAGTCACTGTGTACATACATTACATTACTTATACTGTACTGATCCTGAGTTACATCATGTATTATACTCCAGAGCTGCACTCACTATTCTGCTGGTAGAGTCACTGTGTACATACATTACATTACTTATCCTGTACTGATCCTGAGTTACATACTGTATTATACTCCAGAGCTGCACTCACTGTTCTGCTGGTGGAGTCACTGTGTACATACATTACATTACTTATCCTGTACTGATCCTGAGTTATATCCTGTATTATACTCCAGAGCTGCACTCACTATTCTGCTGGTGGAGTCACTGTGTACATGCATTACATTACTTATCTTGTACTGATCCTGAGTTATATCCTGTATTATACTCCAGAGCTGCACTCACTATTCCACTGGTGGAGTCACTGTGTACATACATTACATTACTTATCCTGTACTGATCCTGAGTTACATCCTGTATTATACTCCAGAGCTGCACTCACTAGTCTGCTGGTGGAGTCACTGTGTACATACATTACATTACTTATCCTGTACTGATCCTGAGTTACATCCTGTATTATACTCCAGAGCTGCACTCACTATTCTACTGGTGGAGTCATGGTGTACACACATGACATTACTTATCCTTACTGATCCTGAGTTACATCCTGTATTATACTCCAGAGCTGCACTCACTATTCTGCTGGTGGAGTCACGGTGTACACACATGACATTACTTATCCTTACTGATCCTGAGTTACATCCTGTATTATACTCCAGAGCTGCACTCACTATTCTGCTGGTGGAGTCACTGTGTACATATATTACATTACTTATCCTGTACTGATCCTGAGTTACAGCCTGTATTATACTCCAGAGCTGCACTCACTATTCTGCTGGTGGAGTCACTGTGTACATACATTACATTACTTATACTGTACTGATCCTGAGTTACATCATGTATTATACTCCAGAGCTGCACTCACTATTCTGCTGGTAGAGTCACTGTGTACATACATTACATTACTTATCCTGTACTGATCCTGAGTTACATACTGTATTATACTCCAGAGCTGCACTCACTGTTCTGCTGGTGGAGTCACTGTGTACATACATTACATTACTTATCCTGTACTGATCCTGAGTTATATCCTGTATTATACTCCAGAGCTGCACTCACTATTCTGCTGGTGGAGTCACTGTGTACATGCATTACATTACTTATCTTGTACTGATCCTGAGTTATATCCTGTATTATACTCCAGAGCTGCACTCACTATTCCACTGGTGGAGTCACTGTGTACATACATTACATTACTTATCCTGTACTGATCCTGAGTTACATCCTGTATTATACTCCAGAGCTGCACTCACTAGTCTGCTGGTGGAGTCACTGTGTACATACATTACATTACTTATCCTGTACTGATCCTGAGTTACATCCTGTATTATACTCCAGAGCTGCACTCACTATTCTACTGGTGGAGTCATGGTGTACACACATGACATTACTTATCCTTACTGATCCTGAGTTACATCCTGTATTATACTCCAGAGCTGCACTCACTGTTCTGCTGGTGGAGTCACTGTGTACATACATTACATTACTTATCCTGTACTGATCCTGAGTTACATACTGTATTATACTCCAGAGCTGCACTCACTGTTCTGCTGGTGGAGTCACTGTGTACATACATTACATTACTTATCCTGTACTGATCCTGAGTTATATCCTGTATTATACTCCAGAGCTGCACTCACTATTCTGCTGGTGGAGTCACTGTGTACATGCATTACATTACTTATCTTGTACTGATCCTGAGTTATATCCTGTATTATACTCCAGAGCTGCACTCACTATTCCACTGGTGGAGTCACTGTGTACATACATTACATTACTTATCCTGTACTGATCCTGAGTTACATCCTGTATTATACTCCAGAGCTGCACTCACTATTCTGCTGGTGGAGTCACTGTGTACATACATTACATTACTTATCCTGTACTGATCCTGAGTTATATCCTGTATTATACTCCAGAGCTGCACTCACTATTCCACTGGTGGAGTCACTGTGTACATACATTACATTACTTATCCTGTACTGATCCTGAGTTACATCCTGTATTATACTCCAGAGCTGCACTCAATAGTCTGCTGGTGGAGTCACTGTGTACATACATTACATTACTTATCCTGTACTGATCCTGAGTTACATCTTGTATTATACTCCAGAGCTGCACTCACTATTCTGCTGGTGGAGTCACGGTGTACATACATTACAATGTCATGTATTTACAAAGTTACTTAACTTTTTATATATGTTATATCTATATATAATCTATTGTTATATTGAATTAAAATATGAATTCCAAAACTACTGAGCCGGCTGCTGCCTGAAATATAGTTGAACACCATTTTACAGTTCACATATAATCAACATTCAAAAAGTGAATTAACTTTCATTCATTCGTCTTGTACGGGGTCACTACAAAAACGATAGACTTCAGATCTTATATCTCAAAGCAATCTCTACTGATTTAGTGTCAGCACATACTTTGTCCTGGTGATGTAAATTCTGGGACTTTTAGTCCCTACACCTGTCACTACAATCAACTGATGTAGAAAAAGTAACTCTCCCAGAATACACTGCAGCAGAGTGCCCTGCATTTACAGGAGCTCAGTTAGGGGTGTGTCTGTCGACAAGTTTGTTAACTGGTTTCCATTGCAACCAGAAGAATTGCGAGTGCAGCTTTAGGCTATGTTCACACGGAGTATTTTGGGGGAGGAATATCTGCCTCAAAATTCCGTTTGGAACTTTGAGGCAGATTTTCCTCTCCCTGCACGCCGTTTTTCGCCCGTGGCCATTGAGCGCCGCGGGCATAAAACAGCGCGAAATACGCTTTTTCTGCCTCCCATTGAAGTCAATGGGAGGTCAGAGGCGGAAGCGCCCGAAGATAGGGCATGTCGCTTCTTTTTCCCGCGAGGCAGTTTTACTGCTCGCGGGAAAAAGACGCCGACGCCTTCCATTGAAATCAATGGGAGGCGTTCTCGGGCCGTTTTTGCAGAGTTTTGCGACGCGGATTCCGCGTCAAAAAACTCGGCAAAATACTCCGTGTGAACATAGCCTTAGACTAAAATACAGCAAGGAACTGGCAGTATATATATATAGTACGTACATATGTAAACGGTAGGATGGTGTGTAAAGATGTCTATACAGAATTATGGGAATATGCAGCAAAAAGGGACATCTAGAAGGAAAGGAGTATTTTTGTATTAACTCTTTGGGACTCACCCCCTGAACCAGCAGTTCCTTGTAAATAGTACAGGGTGGGCCATTTATATGAATACACCTAAATAAAATGGGAATGGTTGGTGATATTAACTTCCTGTTTGTGGCACATTAGTATATGGGAGGGGGGAAACTTTTCAAGCTGGGTGTTGACCATGGCGGCCATTTTGAAGTCGGCCATTTTGTATCCAACTTTAGTTTTTTCAATGGGAAGAGGGTCATGTGACACATCAAACTTATCGAGAATTTCACAAGAAAAACAATGGTGTGCTTGGTTTTAATGTTTCTTTATTCTTTCATGAGTTATTTACACGTTTCTGACCACTTATAAAATGTGTTCAAAGTGCTGCCCATTGTGTTGGATTGTCAATGCAACCCTCTTCTCCCACTCTTCACACACTGATAGCAACACCGCAGAAGAAATGCCTCCCGATCTGACCCCCTTAGACTTATCTTTGGGGTCATCTGAAGGCAATTGTCTATGCTGTGAAGATACGAGATGTGCAGCAACTGAAACTACGGATACTGGAAGCCTGTGCTAGCATTTCTTCTGCGGTGTTGCTATCAGTGTGTGAAGAGCGGGAGAAGAGGGTTGCATTGACAATCCAACACAATGGGCAGCACTTTGAACACATTTTATAAGTGGTCAGAAACTTGTAAATCGCTCATGAAAGAATAAAGTAACGTTAAAACCAAGCACACCATTGTTTTTCTTGTGAAATTCTCGATAAGTTTGATGTGTCACATGACCCTCTTCCCATTGAAAAAACTAAAGTTGGATACAAAATGGCCGACTTTAAAATGGCCGCCATGGTCAACACCCAGCTTGAAAAGTTTCCCCCCTCCCTTATACTAATGTGCCACAAACAGGAAGTTAATATCACCAACCATTCCCATTTTATTTAGGTGTATCCATATAAATGGCCCACCCTGTACATTAGGGGATCACCAAATAACAAGCTAAGCTCTACTGCATATTCATGTTATAAATCTATTAAAATATATACAGCGCTCCCACCCATTGTCTTGAGATTTACGTTTGTGGGGGTCCCAGCAGTCAGACCACCACTGATCGGGAAGTGACGCTTATCTTAGAAGTTCTAATAGAAGGAAAGCTCCGTTAATGGGATATGCTATAACTGAGAGATGCGGGTCCCAACTCCGGGACACACACCTATCTCCATTCTCGTCTGGTGCCACATCCAGGCAGAGAATGACAGATGAGGCGGCACCTACCACATTTTCCATTCTATTCGAGGTGCAGACACAGCTGAGCAAGTGTGTGGGACCAACTCTCAAATTCATTCACCGCTTGAATGCGGCAGCCGCCTCGCCAGGCGAAACGAGGGTCAGGTGACTACTGTTCTGAAGATAGGTGCAAGTCCCTGAGCTGGGACCTGCATCTATCAGACATTTATGTCTCAGGGTATGTTCACACAGCCTATTTTCGGCCGTTTTTCAGGCAGGAAACGCCCGAAAAATCGGAAGCAGAACACCTCCATACATCTGCCCAATTGATTTCAATGGGAAAACGGCGTTCTGTTCCGACGGAGCGTTTGTGCAGCGGTTTTTACGGCCGTTGTTGAAAACGGCCGCGTAAAAAAACGGTCGCGAAAAAGAAGTGCAGGTCACTTCCTGGGACGTTTTTGGAGCGAAAATCGCGAATGGCACAAAAAACGTCTGAAAATCATGAGCTGTCGCGTTGATTGGCGCTCATTTACATGGTCCAGGACGAGCCGTGTAAGAGGACCTTAACCCTTTAAGCATTACACAGTGTCCATTCATATCAATGTGTTGTCTGTGTAATGAAGGACGGCTCCTCCAGAGCGAGAGACTTTGTATGTAACCGCTCTCCACTCTTAGGCCCGAAAGCCGCGTCAGAATCAGCGCCAGAAAGCAACCGAAATCACCCCCCATTGATTGCAAAGGGAGGCAGAGAAGTTTTTTTTCCCCTAACGGCTTTTGGCTGCTCGCGGGAAAGAAAAGCAGCACGTCCTTTCTTGCCGCGGTCTCCGCCTCTGACCTCCCAATGAATTTAATGGGAGGCAGAAAAAACCTGCGGCGCTTGTTTCCGAGCGTTTTTTGTGGTGTTTTTTACCCGCGGTCCTTGCATTAACTTCAATGCCGTGTGCGAAAAATGCTGTGAAAAACGCCACGAAAACCGTGTAAAAAAAGCGCAGGCAGTTCAAAATCTGACTCTTAGTTCCTAAAGGAATTCTGACGCAGATTTTTCGGCCTGCAAAAAATCTCAGTGTGAACAGGGCCTTAGAGATGAGGATCCTGAACACACAATCCCCCTCTATTAAGTTCCTAAAAGGACGTAAGACAATGTTTTTTTTTAAATGCACTGCCCCTTTAAGTAAAAAGAAAAGTTAGATTTTTTTCTACACTGGAATCTTAATGTTTTAAAGTTAAAGTGGATCCGTTAGCTGAATATGAAGTCCCATGTAAGGGCAGCATGTTACATTTTGTACCATTCAGCTAGTAGGAGCACTAAAAGAATACAGTAAACTCATAGTTATAAGTCCGCTATATTCATGAGGGGAGCGCTCCCCCCGCCACTCTCTGCAGTATATACAGGTATAGACACAGCAGCCTGTCAATCACCGGCCTGAAGGGCGGCGCTCCCCTCATGAACTATGAGTCCGCTTATTCTTTCAGTGCCCTATTTCAGCTAAAAGGGACAAAATATTTGTCTACTAGGAGTCCGGACCTGTAGCTGTAACATGCTGCCCTTACATAGGACTGCATATTTAGCCGACAGATCCACTTTAACAAGACAAACAGAGAAAACCCTGATATGACAGGCAGCTCGGGATGTCTTATTACAAGCTGCCTGGTGCTGTCACTGCAATACTCCCCGGCAGCTGCATACACCAGTGTCATCCATGTAACCCTAGAATATCCCCCCCCCCCCCAATAAGGTTAATACGACCGCCTAACAAAAAGAAATGCCCTCTTCCCCGCCCCCTGGACGCGCTGCCGCCTAGATTTGCCTGTATGATAATTTTAACCCCGATGTTTCCGATCCTAGGACTTGGGCTCGTCACATTTTTGCTGACAGGTGTAAAATGTAATGATGAGGCTGAACCATCAGGTGTGTGGGTGATGCTGTATATATGTATAGACCACATGGGATTTTTAAGAGCCACATTCACAACATTTGTAACCTCAGAGATGGCCTTATAGAAGGGGCGCAAGTGGCATTTACCCCGGGTCCTTCACCACCCCATCCCCACCATGCACAGTCCGCTCTAAACCTCCTACCGGGCACCTTGTTGTAAACTCATCTCAGGGCTTCAGCTGCGGTGATATCTGTGCACTGTATGGTGCTATATACTACTGCTGTTCACTATATGGCAATATTATGGAGGCACTAAAATGATTTCACTATATAACACTATTATGGAGGCACTGTATGGCACTATTATGATTTCACTATATAGCACTATTATGGAGGCACTGTATAGCACTGTTAGGACTTCGCTATATAACACCATTTTGGTGTCACTGTATGGCACTGTAATGATTTCACTATATAACTCTATTATGGAAGAACTGTATGGCACTGTTAGGACTTCACTCTATAACACTATGGTGGGGGCACTGTATAGAACTATTAGGACTTCACTATATAACACTATTAAGGAGGCACTGTATGGCACTGTTAGGCTTCACTATATAACACTATTATGGAGGCACTGCATGGCAGTGTTAGGACTTCACTATATAACACTATTAAGGAGGCACTGTATGGCACTGTTAGGCTTCACTATATAACACTATTAAGGAGGCACTGTATGGCACTGTTAGGCTTCACTATATAACACTATTATGGAGGCACTGCATGGCAGTGTTAGGACTTCACTATATAACACTATTAAGGAGGCACTGTATGGCACTTTTAGGACTTCACTATATAACACTATTATGGAGGCACTGTATGGCACTTTTCTGTAGGCACTATATGGCACTGTTAGGACTTCAATATATAACACTATTATGGAGGCACTGTATGGCACTTTTCTGTAGGCACTATATGGCACTGTTAGGACTTCAATATATAACACTATTATGGAGGTACTGTGTGGCACTTTTCTGTAGGCACTATATGGCACTGTTAGGACTTCACTATATAACACTACTATGGGGGCACTCTATGGCACTGTTATGATTTCACAATATAACGCTTCAGAAGAAAAATTCCTCCTGTCTCATTTACACCGTTACATGACGGAAAATTTCAGCAGCTATTTCCAGTTTGGAGCGCTGATACTCAGTAGTCATATTAATTACGCATTTATTTTTTCCAGTGGAGTTACCCTTAAAGAGGACCCAACCCCTCTCCTGACATGTCTGTTTTAATATATACTTGTATTTCCAATAAAACAATAATTCTGGAACAATATTTTCTTAGAACGCTTCATTCCTCTCTTATTCCTCCTGGAAATGTATAAATGTCACAGTCTGGCAATGTCCAATCAGTGGTGACAGTGTCAAACTATTAGGGACACACCCTACTAAAAAGGGAAATGGTAACACCCAGTTGTCAATTTCTTCATACATTTCCAGGAGGAATAACAGAGGAACAACACAACATAGAGAACTAAGAAAATTTTTTGCCAAATTGTTATTTCATTGGGGAATAGAAGTGGAGAGCGATCCGTTGCTCTTTAAATAACGCGGGGGCTGTCTCAAGTGGGGGCCGTCTACCGGTGACTACTCTTTGACTTTACACAGCACTGACAGTGAAATAGAAATATCTGTATTTTTTATTACGTATTCATTTTGTGTAGTGTGTTATGAAGTTTTTGTGTATGTAGTTTATGGTGTGTTTGTAGTATATCTCGTGTATGTAGTGTATTATGTGTTGTGTTTTATATGAAGCACCTGGTGGACACAATTGTTATTACACTCAATGTTAGAGGTCACTCTACATCCGGTTAGTTTACAGAAGAAGCATCTACATTACATTCATGCAAGGAAAGAGTGACAACCAAGTTCTGGATTCCCGACAGACTAGCAGACGTACCTGACGAGGCTGGGGTCAGCATTGTAGGGGGGAGGGGGCGTGCAGTGTGACCCTGATACCATAGACTGTGAAGAGTGAGGGCCATTCATCTCCCCATTTGCTTGCATGGAGTGATTGTTCATCATACCAGAGCCTGGAAGCAGAGAAAGCGATGACAGTATTACATGACGATAGTATGAACCACGGGGGTTGTGTAATATCGGGGGCTCCTCTGGCTGATACTGATGGTTGGAATTGGATGGGAAATGACAATTACTTTGGTAAAGCAGAAATCTGTTCAGAGATGTTTCACTTCTCTTCCAAGTCAGCAGGGGGCAGCAATGAACACAGGAGAAAGCTCCGCCCACTCTATGTGAATATGAAATCTGTGTCTCCACCCGGAGGTTTGATGGGAGGACAATTAAGAATATAAAAGAGAACTAAGAAAAGGGTATTCTATTAAATGACTTCACCGGGTAACTCGGCGATGGTTACTGCACCATTGCTGTTGATATCAGGGGTATGTGGAACTGCCCTTTAAATGGGTGGTCTCACCAACACAGCCCCTTTTAAAATTGGAAACGTGCCAGCGGTCACATCGCCACAATTCCAGTTTTAGAAACCCTGTTCTTGCTGGGGGAAGCTGCTGCCAGATATACATTTCCCCTGCAGCGCCTCTACAGGAGAAGTGTAGTATTACACGGGTATTCAAATAAATGGCAGACCATATAACACATAGGTGAACTGGGTGAGTCATAACAAGAACCACTTTGTGAACGGCTCTTTGCTCCTGCTCATAGAGGGGGGGGGGGGGGTCCCAAACATTAGACCTCCCTCAATGTAACCCATATCTAGAAACAAACCCTTCACGTCAATATGTTTACATCAACCACTACAGATAAATGTAAGTATATTATAGGTGTCTTATAAGAAGTTACCAGATAAAGGTCACTGTAGACATTGGCGTCCATGATAACAGCATATATCCCGCTGACAGTATATACAGCGGAGTATTACAGATGTGACGTATCATGGACAGGACATATATATATATAACATTCCTCCAATATATAGTGCCTGCTCAGTAAGAGGGTGTAATACATATTCTTACCCATAGGGATCATCCCCGGTGCGGTGTTTGCGTGCTGATTGGGCTGCCCCACTAGTTGGTTGACGGACGGCAGTTTGTTGATCCCTCCGTGGACTTTGTTTATCGGGGAGAGGACGGGACCGTAGTGCGCCTGTGACTGCAGATGGGCACTGGAAATGAACACACGCCGTTACTGAAGGCTCCGACTTGTAGCGTCTTATCCGGTCCACAGATGTCTTTATACGTGTCCCTGCTCAGCCGGACATCACTGCCCGGGCCGGGGTCACAGAGAGCGGTCAGTCCGCCCCTATTCTATGTAATAACCATCTACATATATAATAACGTTCCACATCTTACTGTCGCTGTAGCAGCTGCTGCTGTTGCTGTCGGTAGGAATCCACCAGCTGCTGCGGCACCAGCTCCACCAGCTCCAGACTCTCCTTTATCTTCATTAAGATTTCAAAGTTCTCCCGACCACGAACCTGAAACACAAGACACAAGTCATTATATCACTGACAGGAGGAGGGCAGGAGGAGCGCCAAAAACAAATAAGAAAATACAGATTTCAGACAGTACAGACGGCGCTGGTCATGATGTCAACCGAGGATGAAGATACATACCGTCTCCTGTAAAGAGCAGCGCAATACTGTATGTCTTTACTGACAGATACATAGCAGACCTTTACTGACATGTATATAATACACCTTTACTGACATGTATATAATACACCTTTACTGACAGATACATAGCAGACCTTTACTGACATGTATATAATACACCTTTACTGACATGTATATAATACACCTTTACTGACATGTATATAATACACCTTTACTGACATGTATCTAATACACCTTTACTGACATGTATATAATACACCTTTACTGACATGTATCTAATACACCTTTACTGACATGTATATAATACACCTTTACTGACATGTATCTAATACACCTTTACTGACATGTATATAATACACCTTTACTGACATGTATATAATACACCTTTACTGACATGTATATAGCACACCTTTACTGACAGATACATAGCAGACCTTTACTGACATGTATATAATACACCTTTACTGACATGTATATAATACACCTTTACTGACATGTATATAATACACCTTTACTGACATGTATCTAATACACCTTTACTGACATGTATATAATACACCTTTACTGACAGATACATAGCAGACCTTTACTGACATGTATATAATACACCTTTACTGACATGTATATAATACACCTTTACTGACATGTATCTAATACACCTTTACTGACATGTATATAATACACCTTTACTGACATGTATATAGCACACCTTTACTGACAGATACATAGCAGACCTTTACTAACATGTATATAATACACCTTTACTGACATGTATATAATACACCTTTACTGACATGTATATAATACACCTTTACTGACATGTATCTAATACACCTTTACTGACATGTATATAATACACCTTTACTGACATGTATATAATACACCTTTACTGACATGTATATAATACACCTTTACTGACATGTATATAATACACCTTTACTGACATGTATCTAATACACCTTTACTGACATGTATCTAATACACCTTTACTGACATGTATCTAATACACCTTTACTGACATGTATCTAATACACCTTTACTGACATGTATATAATACACCTTTACTGACATGTATATAATACACCTTTACTGACATGTATCTAATACACCTTTACTGACATGTATCTAATACACCTTTACTGACATGTATCTAATACACCTTTACTGACATGTATCTAATACACCTTTACTGACATGTATCTAATACACCTTTACTGACGTGTATCTAATACACCTTTACTGACATGTATATAATACACCTTTACTGACGTGTATATAATACACCTTTACTGACGTGTATATAATACACCTTTACTGACATGTATCTAATACACCTTTACTGACATGTATCTAATACACCTTTACTGACATGTATATAATACACCTTTACTGACATGTATATAATACACCTTTACTGACATGTATATAATACACCTTTACTGACATGTATCTAATACACCTTTACTGACATGTATATAATACACCTTTACTGACATGTATATAATACACCTTTACTGACATGTATATAATACACCTTTACTGACAGATACATAGCACACCTTTACTGACAGATACATAACACACCTTTACTGACATGTATATAGTACACCTTTACTGACATGTATCTAATACACCTTTACTGACAGATACATAACACACCTTTACTGACATGTATATAGTACACCTTTACTGACATGTATCTAATACACCTTTACTGACAGATACATAACACACCTTTACTGACATGTATATAGTACACCTTTACTGACATGTATCTAATACACCTTTACTGACAGATACATGACACACCTTTACTGACAGATACATAACACACCTTTACTGACATGTATATAATACACCTTTACTGACATGTATATAATACACCTTTACTGACATGTATCTAATACACCTTTACTGACATGTATATAGTACACCTTTACTGACATGTATATAGAACACCTTTACTCACTGGAACATAGTAGATCTCCTCCTCGCCGTGGCGCCTCTTCTTGATGTTTGCACCCAGAGCTGGGACTCCCTGCGGACTCTGCTTACAAGCTGCTGATAAAGGAGAATCCATTTAATGATAATCCAATATTCAAAGAATGAGGTGAAAGTGAAACAGAAAAGAACCTCTGTACATGATGTTAAATTGTGATCAGAAATTATGGTGAGATGAAAGGTATTAAAGGAACGTTCCAGGGAAAACTGATACACTATGTAATGCCTAGTGCAGGGCCTGAGGGGGCGGAGCATGACACGAGGAGTCCCTCATCTCTATGCCATGCTCCGCCCCCTCGGGCCCGGCACTAGGCATTACATAGTGTATCAGTTTGATCAAATAATGGGGAATGTAATGATGTGTGTGGCTCTCCGAGACTGTATCACACAGGACAGGCTTAGATACACCACCTCAGCGGCATAGTGTGATTGATCTCTGTTTTGGCCCCAGCAGAACAAGTAAATGGGCTGAAGGGTAAATCATTTTATTTGCTGGGTCCCTCTGGTATAAACCTCTTTGAGACGACTATCCAAAATTGGTTTGAGAAAGTAATTCTAGGGGGGTGGTCCTCTCAAAGAAGAAATCCATTATTTATAGTATATGATAGTAGTGAAAATCTGTCAAAGGAAATCTGGTCTGGATAAAGGGGTGAAGTTCCCAAAGAGGTGGTCACACCAGTGTATGATCTTTTGACTTGTAATACTGCAATGAAGCTGCAGAGGGCAGCAGAGATAGAGAGCAGTTCGATTTGATGGATGAAATATACTTATCGTACACTCACTGCGCTTGTTGGCGTTGCCATTTTTGGACGCTGTTTCATTCAATGCCGCCTGTTCCCGGAAATGATCTTCATCTGCTTTCCGGTCTCTTCCTGGACAAGCGCATATCCGACCTTCAAATGACCTTCTGCCCAGTACCTGTCCACTGCCAAACAACACAATTCTTACGGACTGGCATTTTAAGGACGGTAATGCACTATATTATATTATATATACAATGTTTGCACTGTATGTTCTCCACATGTTAGGCCTTCGTATACGTCCGTGTGCTGTCCGTTAAAAGAAACGGACAGCACCCGGACCTATGCAATTGAATTTGGCTAATCAGACGTTCGCCATTTTTATAGGCAGCGTGTTTCCGTTGCGTCAAACTCACCGCATGTCCTATTCTGGTCTGTTTTTGCGGACCACGTCGCCCATTGAAGTCTATGGGTGCACGAAAATCAGGGACAGCACGCGGACGACATCCATGTGCTGTCCGTGTTTCCCACAACAGTTACAAAAGAAATGCTGATAAAATAAATAAATAAAAAAATTTGCACCAACACCGACATTAAAAATGGACGGCACGCGGAACTGAAATGCATTGAATACGGTCCGTTTTTTGCGGACGCGAAACGGACACGCTCGTCTGATTAAGGATCACAGGAATGAGGGCGCCTCTGCTCTCTGTTTTCAGCTGTAGCGGCATAGTGTACAGTGCCACATTCGCTTTTGTTGGGGGTCCCGATGACATAGATGGACACAGACCGCTAAATACAACGATATAATGAAGATCACTCACTCTCGGGTCTCCAAAGTGATAATAATCAGAATGGGTCTTCTGTTCATTCCTCCGACACAACTGCTGTTACACATGAAATTATAGAGAATTGTGGTGAACTCGGTGCCGACCTAAAAAAAATGAAACAATTCACTTCAACAATCCGCATCAGCCACACAGCGATATCAAAACGTCCAGATAAATCATTAGTAAAGGGTTTCGGCCAGTAATAATTTTGAAAAGTTCTACAGTTTTCCAATATACGCTCTGTATCGATTCATCATGGTTTTCAACATCTCTGCTTGCTGTCATTCCTATCTCAAGATCTCTGTTTGCTTCCTTGTTGATAAAAAAAATCTGTCATGGTCATGTGGTGCACGGCTCGTTACATTTCCAGTAAAGTTATCCGAGCTGTGTAACAAGGAAGGTACCTATTGAATCACAGCAAGCAGAGATCTTGAAAATGGTGAGGAATTGATACAAAAACAGCAGAACTCTTTTACCTTCTATAGACCACAGGCTTCAGACCTCTTCACATGGTTAACATATAGACTATAGAGAAGATCAGTTTGTGTACACTGGCAGTGACTGGTATTACCTGTGGCGGCTCATATGGCACCATTACACTTTGTCTGCCGGTAACCGGGTCATCTACATATTGCGACAAATTATTGCCCTCTATGCGGATCAAGTGGCTGGCCGGTGCTGCCTGACCTGAAAAATAAGAAATACGTATTATACTTACAGTGAACACAAGGTGGCGCTGTAGAGCTCGACTATTCTAGCAGGTTGAAGTTGACGGATCTGTCTTTTCAGAACCTCCGTAACTATATATAAGCGGCACTGATCATACGTGACCATGAAAATGGCGCAGACGTGCAACGTTTACTGGGTCACAGACTATGAAGCTTACTCACTGTATAACTAAAAGTTCTACAACTTTCTAATATACTTTGAGTTTTAATTTTTCACTGTTTTCTAGACATCTGCTTGCTGTCAGTGAGTAGAAACATTTTTTACCATTTATATGTAGAGGGTTTTCAACCTTTGAATATAAACAAATAATGACACGGGAGAAAGATGGGGAGAATATATAAACCCCATACAGATCATACACCCGAGACCCCAGTGTTGCCCACTGATCCACCATGGATTTGCCTAGAAGGTCCCTCATTACAAGACACTTGCTGAATCCGATGATTAAGAATGTTTCTTCTACCCGGTTATCTGAGAAGGTGATTCAGCCCCATCAACATGGAAGAC
This sequence comes from Rhinoderma darwinii, assembly GCF_050947455.1. NCBI lineage: Eukaryota > Metazoa > Chordata > Amphibia > Anura > Rhinodermatidae > Rhinoderma > Rhinoderma darwinii. The sequence goes on along the minus strand of NC_134696.1, from coordinate 17,884,206 downwards.
ATGACAAGATTTAGTTTGACGACAGGAAGGATCGGCGCGGGGTCCCAACCTCCAATCTGCTTTGTGTTCTTCACAATCAATCCCAAATTATGAAATATGATGTCACAGATATTCAACACTAACACCCCCCCCCCCCCCAGTCATCACGTGACTATATGAATCCACACGTCACAGTGCGGCTGCTGCTATATTCAGATCTGGGGAACCCCACCAAGTGGACGCATCAGAAGATCAGATCAGTAGGGATCCCTTAGCTCAAACTCCCACCAATTTCCAAAACCAAGGGACCCCTCGTAGCTCTGTAGTGGAACCCGGACCCCCCTCTACTCAGACATTTCCAATATTCTAGGTAATCTTGTGGTTTTTAGAGGCAGCGGTGGTTCCCGGTTCACTGCCCCCTACTGGTCTTATCTTCTCACACTTGGTGTCCATGAAGGCCAGGTCCTTCTTACCATCGTTAAAGTCTCTTCCCAGCTCGTGGTTGGGGCAGCGTTTCACAACTTCGGTCACATGTTCGGCTTTTTTGTAGACTGGCATGGCCCGGATTACTGTGCCAGGCGGGGGTGGGCTGGATAATTTGATTTGGATGGGACATGTCTTAGCGATCTGGCAGTAGAGTTTCTTCAACAAAGGAGAGTACTGAAAGAAACAGAAATCTGACCATCAGAGATAATAGGACACAGGCCAAAAGGTGGTCGTTACTTGTCACAGGCTGCGTTCTGAAAGTAAAGGGGAACCCCGGGCAATGGTGGATATATATAATCTCTACCTGCACAGTATAGAGGTCATGCTTTCTGTATTCCCCGTTACAGTATGGTTTCTACATTGTTGCAACCTGTGGCTGATATCTCTATGACACATTTTTTCCTACACCAGGAAATGTGTCAAATGAGTGAACCTTTCTCTTCAGCGGTGTCATTGCCATGTGAACAGAGTCGTATAACAGCTATGCTGCTCCCAGGAGAGAGGAGATGCATCATGGGAACTAACTAAAATTGAAAAAGATTTCTACATTCCCATTCAAGTCAGGAAGGGTCTCTGACTGCACGATCAGACCACACACAGAGTTTGATGGAAACAAGTAACCATGACAACACATAGGTCTACATGTGAGCTGTATACATAAAACGGAAATAGAGTTTTAATCAAGACTATTGACAAAGTTGCTTCATCTTTTATTTTAGATACAATAGAGCAATAAAAACAATTTGTTGGACTTTCCCTTTAAAAGTCATTTATAAAGTGAACTTCCCCTTTAAATTGCCACTACTTATTGCTGCTCACTTAGTTCTGTTTCCATAAATGGGGATAGATTTTTTTTTTTAGTCCAAATGTTGTGTTTTTGTCATTTTGGCTCCTTCATTACTGTCAAATGATGTACTGCAAATGCTAAAACCGGTATAGAAATATTATATTACAGTAAAGTTCACCAGCGAGGGGTCACGACAAGTGTTATGTCTTATAGATGATCCCAAATATTCACCTGGAGCAGAGACATTGCCTGGATCATCACTCGGATCCTGCCAGGGCAAGTATGGAGACACTGGAAATGAATGGGGCACGTAGGACACAAGAAGGTCCCTATAGTGTCCATATAAGGGCATATAAAGGGTTAATACATTAGTCAAAAAGAGGATTTATATCATCCAGCTCCTGTAGCTCCACTTATAGACATCATTTTACTGGTTAAATCTGCATACTGATACCTATCGTGTACTGATCTTGTGTGTGACATCATGTTTTATACTCCAGTCACATCCCAAGCTGCATTCAGAATTCTGCTGCCTTCTTAGCACAAGCTTGACATCTCACTGTCGCCTCCTGCTGGTACAGTACATGTTGTGGTACATGGTAGGAGATGTAGTGTTTACTCTAGGCTCTCTATACAATGGTGTGATAAAGAATAACACTACATCTCCCAGAATGTAATGCAGCAGTGTTGAGCATGTTGAGATCTCAGGTGTGGTGTTAGTTTTTGAATGCAGTTTTGAATTTGATTACAGTATTTTACAAGTTTCTATCAGGTATAACAGCAGATCGCAGACGGTCCCCGCAGAGCAAGTCGCTCAGTGATTAAATCGTTGTCAGGCAAAGATTGCAATATAGTGATCTTATCCAAAGTGGAAAATTCCTTTAAGGATTCTAGGCTTGGCCGGAGCAAGACTGCAGTCTATGGCCTGCATATATTGAACCTGGAACCCCAGCTTCTCTAAGGCCTCGTTCACACCGTGCGGATTTGCTGCAGATTTTGCATGCATTTTTTTTTTTTTTTAAATAAAAACGAGAATTGGATCTAGGAGAACGGACCTATAAGTCTTTCCTTTAAAATTTTTCTTTTTTTTAGGTTCTGTTTCTGGTTTTGGCTTAAAAAAATACATCCAAAATCTGCAGCAAATCTGCACTGTGTGAACAAGGCCTAACAGCTGGACTGTCTTGCAGAGGTTGAATCATCCAGTCATTGAACAATCCATTTGAGAAGTTCTCGGAAAGTGGACGACTCATCTGGGAATATTGGTATGATCCGGATGGTAATAGGCCCTGGCTCTGATTTTTAACTTTTGTAGGATGGGAGCAGTAACCTGATTGGTTGCTATAAACAATTTCTTCATTTTTCCTTTGCACCAGATAAAAACAGGATTCTGATAATATGTTGTCACTGACATCAGCATCATACACATAATAGTACATTGGAAGGTCATACCCTGCCAGACTGCAAATCTGCAAAATATGCCATTCATGCAGTACCGTCTATCACCTGTTATTAATGGTGGCGCTATTAATACCAAATTGTTTTTCAATGGTGCAGCCACCACCGAAGGGTAAAAAAAAAAACAAAAGCCATTAGTTTAAGGAACATTTTTCCTAAATCTATAAATATAAATCCTTGAATTGTCCTTTTCTTTCAAGTGTCAGGATAGGAGAGTGATTTGTGCTGCTTTTGTGTTTTGATCTCACCGATGATTCTCTAGACTGAATGCAATTGTGACACAATCTCAGCTGTGAGATGTATTAGGTCTATACAGGTTTTCAGCATTTGGGTGTAAAGAAGAATGTTCAAATTCACAGACAGCAAGCAGAAATCTTAAAAATGGTGGAAAATGAACACAAAATATATGAGAAAGTTGACAAGCTTCTTATTATACAGTCATTAAGGGAAGCCAAAAAAAAAAAAGAATTTAATAAGAATCGGTGAATGCAGCAGAGCTAAGTATGTCATTTGGCACAATATGCCCCGATATCACAATCTGTGGTTTTACATAGGACTGCAGGTAAATCTACTGCATTATCTTTTTGTCTGGAATCACACGTGCCGTTTTTCGAGCCAGAAGTGGATCCAGAAGGACAGGAAAGTATAAATCAAGGACTTACGGTAAATGTTTCCGTCCTGTGGGATCCCCTTCTGGCTTTGACTCAAAAACTGCATGTGTGTTTCCAGCCTTCCTGTGATATCATTGTGCACAGAAGAAACAGTAAATAACAAACTCAGCTCTGCTACATCTGTAAGGCTTCGTTCACATCTGCGTTGGGGTCCCGTTCTGACGTTCCGTCTGAGGTTTCCATCAGAACGGGACCCTGAACAGACACAACTGACACGAATGGAAACTTTTCCATCACCATTGATTTCAATGGTGGCGGATCCGGTGCCCGTGGTTTCCGTTTGTGTCTGTTGTGCACCAGACCCGTCGTTTTTCCGGAAGCAATAGCGCAGTCCTGTTTCCATCTATGACAAGCGGAGGCAGCGCAGGTAAGGTGTCTCTTTTTTCTTCCAGCTGTCAATCTCCCTCCTGTCTGTTCGTTACATCACATGTAATAGCAGGTAATTGGCCATTAGCCTCCGCAGTGTCATCCTGGCCCCGGGCCGAGGAGCTTACAGCTGGACGGGCACTAGACGTATCTGATCTGGAGACGTTGCAGGACGACCTGAGGTTTTCACAAAATATTTCTCTGTTGGATGTGACTAGAGGAATTCGGACGACGCAACATCCGATATTATACGTCAGGTTCTGTTCACACCTGAGTGCGGCTTTCCGTTTTTCGGCTCCGTCAGAGGAACAGAACAACGAAAATGCAGCAGGCTCCATTGAACAACAGAGACAAGCGGTGCTGGAGGGAACCCATTGGCTTTAACGGGTTCTGTCGGGGTGTCCTTGGATTTACCGGAAACTATAGCGCTATTTTTTCCCTGATATTTCCAGCGGAATCTGAGGCCCCTCCAATGTAGATGTGAACAGGGCCTCAGGAGTGAAGCATCAGGATAAAATATGGGAACATGTAGGCCGGGTTCCCACGTACAGTGAACACTGCGGAATCTCCGCAACGGAATTCTGTGTGGAAATTCCGCAGCATTTACAGCAGCAGCAAAGTGGGTGAGATTTAGAAAATCTCATGCCCACGCTGCAGAAAAAAACCTGCAGCGTAAACGTTAATAAATTGACCTGCGGTGCAGAATTTAATGTCAATTTATGCTGCGTTTTAGTTGATTTTCCGTTACGGGTTTCAATGGGGATGCAAATCCCGCAACAGAAAGCCAAGCTTTGCGACTTTTGCGGCGTATTTGCAGCGATTACGCCGAAAAAAAACGCGAATACGGAAAAGAATAAAAAATAATCATGCTTAGCCAGAACCCCCTGCTTCTTCCTGCAGTCCGGCGTCCTGGGATGATGTTTCATCCCATGTGACCGCTGAAGCCAATGACTGGCTGCAGAATCAAACATCATCGGAGGCCGGATTACGCGCAGCGAAGACGGAGGGGGTAAGTATGAGCGCTTTCTTCCGCAGCGGAAACTCTGTTCCAAAAACCGCACCAAAATGTGGTGCGATTTTTCAGACGGAATGTACTGCGGGTTCCAGGTCAGACACGTTGCGTGATTTTTACGCAGCGTAGAGGACCCGTGGGAACCCGGCCATAAGGCCTTGTTCACACCTGCATTGGAGAGGCCGCGGAGCCTCCATTGCAGATCTGGCCAACAATACTGGAAACGTTAGCGCAGCAGAGGAGCAGAGCAACAAAAACGCGGAAGCGCAGGCTCCATTGAATAACGGAGACAAGCGGTGCCCGACGGAAGCCCTTGACTTTAATGGGTACCGTCGGGTTTCTGTCGGGGTGTCCGTGGATTTACCGGAAACAATAATGCAGCAAGTAGTTCTATTGTTTCCGGTATTTTTGCAAAATCTGTGATGGAATCCCCTAACGAAGCCTCCAACGCAGATGTGAACAGGGCCTAGATCACCACAAAGTGGAGGCCAAGCAATTCTATTTACAGAAATATACTTTTATTCCGGCATCCGATAATCCGGAAATTCTGACCGCTGTCAATATTCTTAGTAGGGGTTCCCTGTCCTTACGGGTAAAGCTTTTTATACTCTTCTATCACATTGAAGGTACGAATATTTCCGGATAAACGGAATGTTACAAGGTTGGCGGACGTATCATTGCCATTCAGGACTCTGGGAAAGCTGGGAGATCACCCTGAGGGAGCTGTAATGGGACCAGATATGGCCGGAGTCATCTCTGACTACGCTGGGTCTGTGATGTCAGCGGTCGGGGGATTTTCTTCCTGTCCAGGTGCTGCCAGGCTGTCAGGTCTTGTCAATGGTCCCTTTTCATGTAGACATTCCCAGACAATCCTGGACATGTCTGGGATATAAAACTTTCCAGGAGAGGAGCCGTGTGTTGCGGGGGGCTCGGAGGTAAGTCATGCAGTCATTCTATGACACGGATAGAGCTCTGCTGCGCAGGAATAGTGTAGCCTGCAGGAGATACACACCGCACAACCCCAACACAAACATGTCTGTGCCGACAACCCCATCAAGTCCCGACAGATCCCCCATCCTCAGCAACAACATGACAAGGATGTATATAATGTGGGGGGGGGGGGGAGCAGGGTGCACAGCATGGCGGCTGGGATTACGCTCTACACCCCCCCCCCCCCTCTGCAGTCCAAATACAGCACAATTCCTTTAATCCGGCATTAATGGAATGGGTGCCGGATTATCAGATATAGTGGACATATGGCTACTGTACGCTTGAGTAGTAAAGGTGGAGGGGGCTACTATAAGCAGCGCTGTAGATGGAATCAAATGCTGGGACTTGTAGTTCTAAACAGGGACAGACACATCTGTGGGCTATGAGTGATGATTGGTGATGTCATTAATGTGAGATGTTCAGGTGAGTGACCGGCTGGACGGTTAAAACGGTCAGGGGGATCCGCTCCACCTAGGCCTTATTCACACAGTGCAGTTTTAATGCAGTTTTTGTTAATGCAGTTCTTGAAGCCCCAACCAGGAGTGGATCGTAAAGAGAGGGGACGTTTATAGGAAATATTCTACTTCTCTTTTTTTTAAATCAACTCCTGGTTATGGCTTAAAAAACTGCACCAAAATACTGAACCAAAACGGCACTGTGTGAATATAACCTATCACCTACAGATTGGAGTTCCAGTCATGTTTTATAATCGTCCCCATAATCTGTCCAGGCTTCCCCACAATGATAAGACTCTGCTTCTGTCACTTTTTGGTGTCTTCTTCTACAATTGTACTCACAGCAGCGCTCTCATGTCGGCAAGAGAACCAGAACACTGTTCATCCTGAGCCGCCTGGTGCATAACTATAATGCCAGAATTACAGTGAAGACTGACACGCACAGAAGTAACTGGAATACTTACATTTATTTTAGGGGGGAAATTAACTTTAATTTCTAAATCTAAGGGATTGTTATAAATAAAGTTAATTTTCCATGTAAATTAGTCTTAGGAATGCATTAAAGCGTTTTGTTTTTTTCTTAATTTTTTTCAGAACTATTACATTGATGTCCGTACATTGGTTAGTGTCTGTGTCTGGTACTGAAGTTTAGTCCCATTCAAGTGAATGGGACTGAGCTGCAATACCAGAAACAGCCACTATCAAATGTACGGCGCTGTGCCTTGTAAACAATGACATGGAGGTAGTGATTGCTGAAGCGCCACGGCCCCTTCTATTGGCTGACCCCACCAATCTGATATTGATCAGATAGATAGATAGATAGATAGATAGATAGATAGATAGATAGATAGATAGATAGATAGATAGATAGATAGATAGATAGATAGATAGAAAGATAGAAAGATAGAAAGATATGAGATTAGATAGATAGATAGATAGATAGATAGATAGATAGATAGATAGATAGATAGAAAGATATGAGATTAGATAGATAGATAGATAGATAGATAGACGTCGCTTGGAACCTTAGGGCCTGTTCACACCAGCGTCGGGGTTCCATTCATAAGTTCCGGCAGACCTTTCCGTCAGGGGAACCCATCAACGGAAAGGCAAACGGAAACCACAGCTTCTGTTTCATTACCATTGATTTCAATGGTAATGCTTCCGTTGCTAATGTTTTCTATTTCTCTCCGTTTCGTAAGGTATTAGGTTTTTTTACGGAATCAATAGCGCAATCAACTACGGTATTGTTTCTGTCAAAAAAAACGGAAACCTTACGGAACGGAGGCAAACGGAAACTATTAGCAACGGAAACATTACCTTTGAAATCAATGGTAATGCAAACAGAAGCTGTGGTTTCCGTTTGCCTTTCCGTTGATGGGTTCCCCTGACGGAAAGGTCTGACGGAACTTATGAACGGAACCCCGACGCTGGTGTGAACAGGCCCTAAGATCGGCAAATAACAGCAGATGTTTTTCACTGGACCTTGCTGGAGTGCTGCAACTTTTTACATTGTATATATTTATAATCTGATGTGGGCACAGAAATATCCTATCAATTATGATGCAATATAATGTAATATAATACAAAATAACATATAAAATATCATTTATACAGTAAAAATTCTTCAATCTGGCAGCCAATGATAGAACAATCCTGAAATCCTAATAATCCAGTAACCATTAGTCCAGAAATAATTTGGCGCATGTTTCCAGCACAAAATAAATCTCACAACACCAGAGGCAAATAACCAAATATCAGACTCCTCCAATTTAAAAAAACCAAACGGTGACAGCAGCCGGTCAAAAGTCGTCAGATCGCGCCAATATCGCAGGGATCAGACGATAATCTCATGTGTATTGAGACCTGTAGACTGACCCCCACATTGTGACATGCCCGATCCATTATTCCTGTGGGAGATAAGCCGCTATCACAGGAGTCGGGCAGCAGCATATCCCCCCTCTCCCCACTGAAATAAACATGCTGGATTAAAGGAACTTGACTATAATATGTAAGATGATAGCATTCCTAATGATGGATAATGGAGGGGCGTAGCTAGGGGGCCAGGGGCAAACTCTGCCCTGCCCAGGGTATGTAGATACAGGGCTATGACATTGAAAGCCTAGATGGAGCGCCTCTACATCTTCGGCCGGCCATAGAGGCTCACCCTCGTCAGACGTGACTCCATCATCGAGAGACAAGTTCGGAGCGTCTCCAGTTCCCCGACACTTGAGCGCAATTATCGATATGCATTAGCTCAACACAAACTTCACTTTCGCCCCTACAAAAACAAGGCGCCCGAGGCGGCGGGGCATCTGTGGATCCGCTAGCTGTTGTGTCCTAACACATTGGGAGCTGATAACATCGCAGTTATCTTCGGCCCTTGTCTGGACTTGTCTGTTTTGGGTAATTTTTTTACATTTTTTTTTCTTGAAAGGAAATGATTTGCCCAAACAATTACATTTTCCCACCCATCACCCCCTCCCCTCCCCCTCGTACAATACATTCCAGTCTGTGCAAAGACGACTAAACTCAACTTGCCTTTCAGTGTAATCATTAGATCCAAGCAAAAGCCACCAAGAAGAGAGGGATGGAGCCGCAGGCTGTTAATTCTTTTTGCACTCCTACCAGGCAGCTGTATTTGTGTCCTGGGACAGGTTCGGACAAGATAGCGCCACGGCGGTGATAATAATGTGTCTGTCATTCGGCTCTGGCATGTAGGATCTTGCAAACCGCAAATACCGTTAACTGGCTTGAGCGAATCTGTTACGACAGATCCTGGAAATAATGCAGGGATTGCAGTACATATCTGAAGGGTACAGTAACCAGCATGAATAATTTTACCTTGTTTGGTGTTATCCTGAAAAAACGGAGGTAAGCACGGGAATGTACTGGTCATAGGCAAGACCTGCTCGCTTCAAGGACATGTCCACCTCAGAACATCACTTTACAGGTAGTCTATAGAATTCATCTGCATCAAGAGTCACTGTGTACTTACATTACATATCTTGTACTGATCTTGAGTTACAGCCTGTATGATACTCCAGAGCTGCATTCACAATTCTGCGGGCTTCAGAGCTGAACTCTCACAGCACTCCCTGTTGGTTTAATGTCTGCACAGACCTTGCTTTGGTTATTTGCATTCTGAAAAGTGTCATCTTTACTAAATCTGTCCCCCTGCATTACTAGAGCTAAGGGATGTGTCTGATGACAAGCTTGCCGACTGTTTCTGAACACAAAGCAAAAATTGGTGTGCTCCTTGTCTGATTTCAGCAAAGCTGGTACCCAATTTCCCATATTTTCTCCACAATAGATGATCTAATCACAAGCAGAATAGTGAGTGCAGCTCTGGACTATAATACAAGATTTAACTCAGGATGAGTACAGGATAAGTAATGTAATGTATATACACAGTGACTCCACCAGCAGAATAGTGAGTGCAGCTCTGGAGTATAATACAGGATGAAACTCAGGATAAGTACAGGATAAGTAATGTAATGTATGTACACACTGACTCCACCAACAGAATAGTGAGTGCAGCTCTGGAGTATAATACAGGATGTAACTCAGGATCAGTACAGGATAAGTAATGTAATGTATGTACACAGTGACTCCACCAACAGAATAGTGAGTGCAGCCCTGGAGTATAATACAAGCTATAACTCAGGATCAGTACAGGATAAGTAATGTAATGTATATACACAGTGACTCCACCAGCAGATTAGTGAGTGCAGCCCTGGAGTATAATACAGGCTGTAACTCAGGATCAGTACAGGATAAGTAATGTAATGTATGTACACAGTGACTCCACCAGCAGAATAGTGAGTGCAGCTCTGGAGTATAATACAGGCTGTAACTCAGGATTAGTACAGGATAAGTAATGTAATGTATGTACACAGTGACTCCACCAGCAGAATAGTGAGTGCAGCTCTGGAGTATAATACAGACTGTAACTCAGGATTAGTACAGGATAAGTAATGTAATGTATGTACACAGTGACTCCACCAGCAGAATAGTGAGTGCAGCTCTGGAGTATAATACAGGATGTAACTCAGGATCAGTACAGGATAAGTAATGTAATGTATGTACACAGTGACTCCACCAGCAGAATAGTGAGTGCAGCTCTGGAATATAATACAGGATGTAACTCAGGATCAGTACAGGATAAGTAATGTAATGTATGTACACAGTGACTCCACCAGCAGAATAGTGAGTGCAGCTCTGGAGTATAATACAGGATGTAACTCAGGATCAGTACAGGATAAGTAATGTAATGTATGTACACAGTGACTCCACCAGCAGAATAGTGAGTGCAGCTCTGGAGTATAATACAGGATGTAACTCAGGATAAGTACAGGATAAGTAATGTAATGTACACAGTGACTCTACTTTTTATTTAGATGAATTATATATAAAAAATATTATGTACATACCCTGTAAGGATATTTGTGAATGTAAACAAAGCTAATAGGTCAAAGAAAAGCTTGATCTTCCTTTTCTCATTGATATCTGTACCTGTGACGCAACCACAAGCTGTGTGAACGTGCATTAAGGACACATTCATAGAAACATAGATTAGGTCCATATACGAATATCTTGAGACATCATCACATTTCCTCTGCAGACCAATCAGCTGAGAGGGACAGATTCCTCAACATATAGGGCACTATCTTACGCCCCTCCACCCCCAGGAAGTTAGGGTCCATTTAAAGTGCATTCCTTCACCTTATTTTGCATTTTAGATGGCGCCATCTACGTAATGGCTCATACCCCCAAATGTGGGGTCTAGAGAACCCAGTGGGTTGTCACCCATCCCACTATCTCCTCATCCATTTTGTGGAGCCTGCAGAGAGGAAGAACCCTCTACTACGTCCCTCCACGCTTTGGGTAATAGGTCTATGTATGATTATTTGTATGTGCCGTAGGAATGGCACTGAAAATTGCCCTTGCAGCACAAAATTTACAAAAGTAAAAAGTAAATATTGGATTCCTAGAATTGATAAGGAACAAGGTGTATAACATTTGTGGCATATTGGGTGGGAATGTTCATCTCCTATGTTTGGAATTTGCTATAAATGATCCGGTGATGAGATGTGAGGACGATCTGTGGATACAGGTTGTTGTATAGAAAAACCCTCGCAGCAGGATATAAGAATCGGTGCCCGCTCTGTTGTGTATACAGCACAAGTCTCACCCGCACACAATACATCCGTCTACACGATGAAATGTTGCCCGGCACCTGCTGTGTTATCCCAGCGCACAGACCAAGAACTACACCCCAAAACATCCCAAGTATTCTCAGGTTTCCAAGAGCAGATCCTAAGACCTACCCCATAACCAACCTACAAAACATGACCAGTCATATAAATATATATATATACTCATATCTCCTTATTAATAATACAGATACTTATTATATCATAATAGATAAGAAAATTAATCACATCACAAGGGGTCACTGGAATTATCTATCTATCTATCTATCTATCTATCTATCTATCTATCTATCTATCTATCTATCTATCTATCTATCTATCTATCTATCTATCTATCTATCTATCTCATATCTATCTATCTATCTATCTATCTATCTATCTATCTATCTATCTATCTATCTATCTATCTATCTATCTATCTATCTATCTATCTATCTATCTATCTATCTCATATCTATCTATCTATCTATCTATCTATCTATCTATCTATCTATCTATCTATCTATCTATCTATCTATCTATCTATCTATCTATCTCATATCTATCTATCTATCTCATATCTATCTATCTATCTATCTATCTATCTATCTATCTATCTATCTATCTATCTATCTATCTATCTATCTATCTATCTATCTCATATCTATCTATCTATCTATCTATCTATCTATCTATCTATCTATCTATCTATCTATCTATCTATCTATCTATCTATCTATCTATCTATCTATCTATCTATCTATCTATCTATCTCATATCCATCCAACCATTTTCCTAATACTAAGTACATCTCTGTATAATCTCCAGGGATCTGTGGATTTCACCCCTTGGCCTTTACTCTTTGAAAGTGACCAGACCATGAAATGATAAAGCCGGAAACTGTTTGCACTGTATTTATAAAGATTACGCTCATAAAACAATCTTGACTGAAAGGATAAACAGTCAGCGCTGTGAAGCCTGATACAAGACCGTGCAGCCTCCCGTCCTCATACATCCTAGCGAGAACCCCGGATCTGCATGTCCCATCATGTATGGCCAGAATCGCACTGCTCGGGGGAGGCGCTACACACAGCCGAGGTGCCAAAATCTCATTTACAGTGTTTGCAGCACCTCCATCCCTCCACATTAGCATCAGAAATAATTTATCAGCCAAACATATTCAAACCCAACTACCTGCTCGGCAAACAAACCAGAACATATCGCTCCCAAGCATGGGCGTAATTGTAGGGGGCAGAGGTCGCAGCACCTGGGCCCAGGGGAGACCCAAAGCCCCCTCTGTCACATACAAAGACAGACCCTAGTATTATATCTGGACACGGTTTTGCATTGGGGCCCAAGAGCTTCAAGTTCTACTTCTGCTCCCAAACGTCGTAATGGAGGGTGAAATCAGGAGCATTTACCCCTAAAACATTAATAAATAAATGGCCAACTGTCCAGTTGTGCTGAGTGGCCACCAAGGTTGTCATCCAGCATTCCATGGGCCCTGTATATCATAAAAATCGACTACAACCCTCCTGTTCCCTCATTCCCACATAGAGGTGTCTCTGAAGGTGCTTTGGGCACCCCTGAGCACTGGCATAGGAAGAGAATACAATTGAGTGTGACTATTGCTGCCATCAGAAGGTTTGTTGTATCCGGCCCGGTGGCCACAGGGAATTCCGGGCGAAATATCGCACCAAACTGTGTCCGCCGCGGAAAACTGCTGATCATTTAGCTGGCCTGCTAGCGGACCGGCCTCCTAGGATGAAATTTCATCCCAGGAGACCGCTGGAACCTGTGATTGGCTGCAGTGGCGGTCACATGGGATGAACCGTCATCCCAGGAGGTTGGCCTGGAGGGTAAGTATGTTTTTTTTTTTAAGTATACTTTTATAAGTATACTTCTGGGTAAGTATGTTTTTGGTTTTTTTCTGAGTTGCGTTTTTTACGATTCCGCCGCAATAAACGCAACAACTGCTATTTGTTTGTTTGTTTGATCTCCCCATTAAATTCAATGTGAAAAACCCTCAACAAATGAGTATCGATTCCGCAAATACAATTGACATGCTGCGGAAAAAATATCTGCACCGCAGGTCAATTTCTGAGCGGTTCTTCCGCTCAGTATTTACGCAGCGTGTGGATGAGATTTGTTTTATCTCATACAATTTGCTGCTACTGTATTATTCTGCAGATCTTCCGCAACTAATTCCGTTGTGGAAAATCCAAGGTATTTATGCAACGTGTGAACTGACGCTAACCCCCCCAACCATAACCCGACCCCCGCCGCACCTCCTCTCTGCTTGATTCTATGGAGATATATGTGTCACCCATCACGGGCTTCAGCGGTTCCTGTATTACATTAGTTTTGCACAGGGGGGGGGGGGCAGAAACTTCTATCATCATAGACAGGCTCCTGTCACACAGGTATAATGTATAAGAATATAGTGCAGCCTCCCTGTCTGTATACTTATGGTTTCTCAGCTTATATTGGAGAATATAGTGAGAATGATAATCACAGTGTCCCCCAGCAGGCAGAATTGGTATGGTCTTTAGCCGGTCGTGTGATGCTGTGCTGAAGCATCATAAAATTGATAGCAAAGCAGAGACGAAGAGAAAGCCGGGGAAAACTAAGAATGAAGATGGAGGCTTTTAAAAGCACAGACAAGGCAGTAGTTCAAAAAGTAAGTCCAGTATATATAAAAGAAGTGTAGAGAGGTATACAGTCGGGGGGGGGGGGGGGGGGGGGGGGGTGGGGGGTGCAGATATGGAAAGTTGTGTTTCCACTGGAGGTCTTCTTTAATACAATGGGTCAGTTGTGCTTTTTTCTGGGCGCAAATCAATTTAAACAAATTTATTTTTGATTTTGGCCAAAAAGAAATGATGTTTGGTCCTCACTAGACAACAATACCATACAGTGCAAAAATAATATCGCCATACAGTGCCCACATAACAGTGCTATACAATACCTACACAATACCACCATACAGGACCAAATAATACCGGAGCTACTCCAGACCCATTGGGCCCCGCTTTTCTCTATAGCTTTGGTGTTTGTTTTATGGTGACCTGGTGGTGGAATGATAGCGGCCCTGGGGGCAATTGCCCCATTTGTCCCTGCAACAATCCAGTCCTTAAAACAGGAGCGGGCGGTGTGTTACTGAATAACCAGTCAGTGCTGCTTTTCAGGAGACTAGAAAAGCTGAATGACAACTTCTGTGGGAGCGGTTATGGCAGCCATATTGGTTGTCACCCAGCTTTCCTAGCGACAGATGAAAGTAGAAGGATAATAATAAGACGGTGACTTTACTTGTCTCCGATTTGTTGATCTTTCTAACCAGTAAAATAAATCTCTATTATACGGAGGCATCCAGAGCGTGTTATTTGCCCATGTACCGGATGCCACCGGGTCCTAACACAAAGGCAGGCGTTCTAGATTCAGTCTTAGCTATGATGTCATGGCCTTTGAAGTGGGATTTTCCTCATGTCAACTCTGCAGAGGTGCCTTGTCTTACCGCGCCTCAGGCAGAAAAACACAAATCACTGGAGCAGTCACCTGTTAACCTCAATGTGAGAAAACAAATACATATATTGGCCGTGCTGTCAGGAGGAGCCAGCGCCAAACCAACGCCGTATATACAATGTCCATGTGATGTCATCAGAGCTCAGGACCTGGGACCGTCCAGTTTCCGGGCTGCTGGCCAAATATTTACCATTCCGAAGCTTCTAAGTTACAGAACACTTCCATACATCACCGCATGGCAAGTATTTGCCCCCTCTTATTAGTAGGTACAGCCATTCCAGCAACATCCATTGGTAACAGGTGCATAGACTCAAACATACAGCCATAGACACATAGAATGGGGAGTACAGGTGAGCGCCACATGGCACGGTCATGGGATCCCGCCATTCCCAAAGAGTGTGTCTTGGTACAAGCCTCGAAACAGAAGAGAACGGTGCTGAACTGTGTCGTGCAGCTGCGATCGGCAGAGTCTCTTTGCCCCCTAACTGTATGATATCTTTGTTGTCTGCAGCAAGAGCGTGGGAAAAGTATTGTCAAACCTCACTGCTCCCTACTTAATAAAGTCATAGGATCCATAGGGAGCAGTGATGTTTGCAGGACTTTCTTAGACCGTGAGGAGTCTATATATTTACTTGGACGGGACTTGGAGAAGGCGTGACAACTCTGTTCCCACGATCCAGCTAGGGGCATCCTAAGGAAGAAAGGACCCTTCTTAGTTTCAAAAACCTAAGCACATGAATGGCAATGGAATGGTAATTGTTTTGCTAATAATTGCATCTATTTCTATCACTTTTAGGAAACATGATTTTCCTGCATCGTGATAATACAGAGTGGCGAGACATTGCCAGCACAGCTTCAACTTAGATTCTTCTGCCAGATCCCCCCCCCCCCCACATTTAAAAGAACTAGTTGTGTGGGGCACATGGAGGGCCCATGCAATCCTCACCTACACCCCTTGTGACCGCTAATGCTCCAGGGTAAGAGTCGGCACATATGGACTTAAAGGGGTTGTATATCCATTCACCAGACCCCCTGCAGTCCGATTCTAGCAGGGTCACTTAAAGACCTAAAGAGTATTTGTTTTTTGCCCCCTCCACTAGTTATAACTTTTTTATTTTTATGCCGATGTTTTTTTAGGCGCCGTTTTGAACATATACATGAGCGCTTGATTTATATTGATTTCATGCTTTTTCATGCTGTTTACCATAAATAACATTTGTACAGGTTGCTACAGTTATGGAGATACCAAATAAATAAATATGTGGTCATGTGATGTAAACTCAATAAAGTTTATTTTTTTTTTACATTTTTTTTTCAAAGGGGTAGTCCAATGACAGACGTTTATAGCATATTCATATGCTGTGCCGCAAATGTCTGATAGGTCAGAGTCCCATCAAATCAGGTGCTATGACCCCGTTGTGCAGAAGAAGCCAAGCGGCCACAAAGGGGGGAAAACGCTTCTCCACTTTGCAGTGCCCGTTTCTCAGCTTCTATTGTACAATGTGGGTCACGGGACCCCTGTTCTCCAAAACGGTGGAGATCTCAGAATGTGGGATCCTCACCTATCAGATATTTATTGCAAATGCTGCAAATATGCCATAAATTGTTGGTTACCGATAATAATCCTTTTGCAATCGTGGTGTTTTAGGGTTTATTGGGATTGGAGACTCTTCAGACCTCAGTAGGGGATCGCTGCTTTCAATCACAGCCGCCTTGCTGCAGGTAAAAAAAAAAGTGCGAGATTGTACACCGTGTTCCAAATTATTATGCACATTGGATTTAAGTGTCATAAACATTTAATTATTAGTTTTTTAATTAAACTCATGGATGTTATTGTGTCTTAGGGTCTTTGGATCATTGTAATCAATCTCAGACACCTGTGATAATTAGTTTGCCAGGTGTGCCCAATCAAAGGAAAACTACTTAAGAAGGACGTTCCACATTATTAAGCCGGCCACAGGTTTCAAGCAATATGGGAAAGAAAAAGGATCTCTCTGCTGCCGAAAAGCGCGAAATAGTGCAATACCTTGGACAAGGTATGAAAACATTGGATATTTCAAGAAAACTTAAGCGTGATCATCATACTGTGAAAAGATTTGTGGCTGATTCAGAGCACCGACGGGTTCGTTCAGATAAAGGCATAATGAGGAAGGTTTCTACCAGACAAATGAATAGGATTGGGAGAGCAGCTGCTAAAATGCCATTGCAAAGCAGCAAACAGGTATTTGAAGCCGCTGGTGCCTCTGGAGTCCCGCAAACCTCAAGGTGTAGGATCCTCGAGAGGTTTGCAAGTGTGCATAAAGCTATTATTCGGCCACCCCTAAACAATGCTCACAAGCAGAAACGGTTGCAGTGGACTCAGGAATACATGAAGACTAATTTTCAAACCGTGTTGTTAACTGATGAGTGCCGTGCAACCCTGGATGTTCCAGATGGATGGAGTAGTGGATGGTTGGTGAATGGCCACCATGTCCCAACAAGGCTGCAACGTCAGCAAGGAGGTGGCGGAGTCATGTTTTGGGCTGGAACCATGAGGAGAGAGCTGGTAGGCCCCTTTAGGGTCCCTGACGGTGTGAAAATGACCTCTGCAAAGTACGTAGAGTTTATGACTGACCACTTTCTTCCGTGGTACAAAAAGAAGAACCGTGCCTTCCGTAGCAAAATTATCTTCATGCATGACAATGCACCATTTCATGCTGCAAAGAATACCTCTGTGTCATTGGCTGCTATGGGCATAAAAGGAGAGAAACTCATGGTGTGGCCCCCATGTTCCCCTGACCTCAACCCTATTGAGAACCTTTGGAGCATCCTCAAGCAAAATATCTATGAGGGTGGGAGGCAGATCACATCAAAACAGAAGCTCTGGGAGGCGATTCTGACATCCTGCAAAGATATTCAAGCAGAAACTGTCCAAATACTCACAAATTCAATGGATGCAAGAATTGTGAAGGTGATATCAGAGAAGGGGTCCTATGTTAACATGTAACTTGGCCTGCTAAGTTTTTTTGGATTGAAAGAGCTTTTGATTTCTGTAAATATGACCTCCTGATGCTGCAAATTCAACAAATGACCATTTTAGTCTCTTTACAACCTTTAAAATGTTTTGATCTCTGTTGTGCATAATAATGTGAAACAAAAAAAATCTGTTATCATTAGGAGATTTGTTCAATAAAATTTGCATTATACTCCAACGGTTGATGGCTTGAAGATCATACCGACTGTCATTTGCATCGACTATTTAGGAAAATCAGCGAAAAATAACATTTGCATAATAATTTGGTACTCGGTGTAGTTGTCATATAGGGCCGACCAATGAAGAGGAGCGGAATAAAGCAACGAGTCACTAGTAACTAACGCTCCTGCGTGCTTCACTCCTCTCCTCTTCCTCATTTGTCTGCCTTATAATGATGATGAGCAACGTCTCAACTCCCAGTGTGAACATAGAGCATCCCAACCCCCCACCAAATTGTATTAGGGCTGCTAACTGTTGGCCAATGGACAGGCACTATATGGCGGCGCCGCGGCCCACTGTCCTCTATGACTGGCTGCTAGTCCATGATGGGACTACGGATGTCTCTGCACTCGGTAACATCAGGTAAAGGGGAAATCCAGTCAAAATGATCATCTGATCTGTCATGGATGAAGGTGAGAAGACAGCATTAGTGGAGTCTTTCATCTCGGACCACCACTGATTTCCAGAATGAAAGGGCGATATAAAGAGATCAAACCCTTTGGCGCTGCACAGAGATTGCTCTGCTATATTTGCGGGGCTTCCACTACCCCTGAAAACCAAGACTCACTTCACCCCCAGACACCAGTGTCCATCCTGTATGTACAAGCTTGTAACATTATACATCCCTCATTATATAACATGGCGGTCAACAGATGTAGCAGAGCTGACTATTAAGATAATTCCGTAAAACCACAGAAAACACACGGTGATGTCACAGAGAGTTGCGCCACATGATAAACCCAGCTCTGCTATATTTCTACGGAGATGGGCTGTGTCTATGTATGGTGCATCTTTTTTTAACTATCTGAAAGGAGTCCCCCAAGTTACTATAAAGAATAGAGCACAGTCCCATGGTTCTATACTGGACTATTGGATACTGGATAAATAGAATTTGACTTATAATATATACCCTGCAGTAATTTGGTCCCTGAGAGCAGATCTCGGGGCAGCTCCAGAGATCTCACTGTTTACATACAGAGCAGAGCGTCCATGCAGAGACATAGCTGAAGCTCCAGGGACCCAATGCTAAATCTCTACAGGGACCCCCATCACATGCCACTATAGTACTGCTGTCCCCGAATGTGGTATTGGCCCTTAGGCTGTAGGGCCCGGTATGACTGCAACTTCTGTATCCCCCTCCATCGGCATCTTCATCCGCTTCTTTCAACAACCTTTATTTATACAAGTTCTGACCCAAAAATATACATTTCATCTGAAGTGGCATCCCAAAGTTATATTGTCCCGTCCTTTTTTCAGTCATCTGTATACAAAAGTCTATACAAATAAAGTTTTATATGCAAAGTTTTCAATAAATTTCACACTCCCGGGATCAGATATAACCAGTGTCATCTCAACGTCAAATCTGAAACCCTAAAAATGGGTCAAAATTGTCTCAGTTACATGACAGATGTCCCGAAATGTCTCAAGAATAATATGTTAGACATGAGACCCATCGACTATGACCCATAGACTTTTATGTGTGATATATGACATCCCTAATTTATAAATATGGTGGACACTTAGTGGTGTCGGAGGTATCAGAACCAGTTTAAAACTATTTCCACCAATTTGCATCTCCCCCAATTTACAATACAAGATACATGATTATTTTCTATAGGGGAAGTAAAGAGATGGGTAACTCACGGTCCACGTCGCTGACTTAGCCGTGCTGGATTGCTGGAACGTCACTTCAAAGTTGTGGGATCCTGGGTAGTCGGTGTTGGATGGGATGACCGGTGCTGGAGACATGGCGTCAAAGGTGGAGCTGGGCTGGGAGTAGGGGGAATGTGTGGGGACATTCGAGTTGTGGTCGGGGTTGTAGGGACTGGTGGAGGCTGCTCTGCTTCCGATACTCTGATCCATGGTGTTATTCAGCAAACTGAATTGAGACTGCAGACAAGGAGGAAAGGGGAGGAGGGAAAAAAAGAACACACAGGTAAGAGGGATTGAAGCATCAGCGGCATCTTAGCACTGGAAAGATCTTGTTACAGGACTCTTAAAGGACTTGCTCACTTTGGAGTCATTTGCAAAATTTCCTGAGGGTGTTTTTTTTTTTTTTTTACCTTTTTGGTAACAGGTCAACACTTGTCAGAGGATTGAATGACAGGTTTTGTTGTGAGCACCCTCTAAGTACAGGAATACCTCAGCGCTACTCAGTGCAAGCTGCACCCTTAGAGAGTCTAAAGAGCAGGAAAGACTTTGCAAAATGTGTCATATAAAAAAAAAAAGGACTATTTACACAGCCTCGAACATCTAAAAGTACTACAGGTCCATGAGCCTTTAATATTCTAGGTTGTCTTGGTTTCCCAGAACATAATAGATGCTGGGTGACAACTTTGTAATGGCCGCCACTAGGGTATCTTCACATGTACATGTTTTGGTTTCATTAAAGGGCTTGTCCACTTTTTACAATCCCTTTTTGGGTCCACAATAATAAGCAGATCACAGGGTGTCCCACTGTCTAGATCCCCAGCGATGAACTGTAATCTGTAGGGGGAACACCGCAGCAAGTATTCAATTCCCCTGCAGTGCCACCACAGGTGAAATTAAGCATTACATGGTGCATATTAAAATTAATAGGCTATCCAAATGTCCATGTAATGCACAACCGTACTGGGTCATCCAGCTCTATGTAGCCATTCTGTACTCCGGCTTATTGGTGGAGATACAGAATGAGGAACCCTCCTCGATTATCTCAGAATTCCTTAACAGGGTACTTGAGAATGTTTTTTTTAAAAGTCAGACAACTACTGTAAGAAAAAAAGATTTTGTTTTTAGAAATTACATTCTCATGCTGCTGAATAGACCACAGAATTTTGGTGGGACAGGATAGTGGAATTTTCTCTACTCTGGTTAACATTTCAATATCTTCTTTTATGGAAATCTTCATCCACCATTCAGCTGGAATATCCAACACAAGGATTTTGGGGAAGAATTATTGTTTTTAATTACCAGGTCTTTAGGACCAATAGATATTCTCAAAAGTTCCAGAAATTCTACCAAGTGCATAGGGAAGGGTGCATTACACCCCCATCACGGTCCCTTTATTGTGGTAAACTTTTGATGGTCATTTCTCAGGGATCTTTACCTATGTGAACAAATAAGTGTGAAGCCTACAAACATCCATAAAGCTAATGCACCACGGTTTTAAGTAAAGCATCTACAAGGTGTTTATTTTTGAACAGGACACATTCTTTCCCATGACATGGCTGTGACAAGGAGAATAGTCGCACCAGGGGTTATGGTCTCCAGACATCAAAGAGATTGGGTTACCGGACCAGGATAATGTGTGTTCTAAGCATTACAGTGACAGGCAATGACGACGGATTAGGGGTGAGTGCACTTTGTTTATTGGTGTAAGTGCCTATGGGGATGTAGACACAGAACTGAAAGGAAAGGGCAAATAAAGGAATGGATTGACTATTTAATGACCCATCAGCCCTAATCACCCTATTATGGAAGAAAAGTAGCATTTCTGTAGGATCAGCAGAGTAATATCTGAACAAGCAAAACCAAAAATGGAAAAAAAAATTAGTCTGATCAGTAGATCAGGGACCTTCTAGGTGACGTATAACATATATTGCAACTATATTGGCCTTTTGATTGTAGTAGGTAAACAAGATAACATTTTTTAAAAATCCCCACTAAATATAAATCATTGAATTGTCCTATGTTCACCAGTTTCTTAGATGTGTCTGTGTCTGGGAAAGCTGGGTCAAATCCGGCTTCCATCGCAGCTCCGCCAAGGGAGTCCAGAATGGAAAATATAGGAGTCTGGAAAATTTGGGTTACGACAACCCATGTGGAGTTGTAGTAATGGCCATATTGGAGCACACAACTTACTCAGACATAGATATTACCAGAAAATTGCTGAATAGACAGAATTGAAAGGCAAGTAATTGAATTTACAAGGAAGAAGGTGACAACCCTAAGAAGGGGCATCTATAATAACTAGAATATTCTTCTACCTTTGTTGTAGATCATGCAGCAATAAGGGCACGTTCAGAGATGGCGCAAATTTTCCGCTGAGGATTTTGCCACAATTTGGCAGCAATTACTCAACGAAACTGCTGAAAAATTTGTACATGGAGGTTTCTTCCAGACGTGAGATTCCGCAGCGGACTTGCCGCAGGTTTCAGCCTTTGCAATCAAGGCTGAAATCCGCAGTGAATATCCGCTGCTTCTCTGCAACAGACTAGGCACGCTCCGGAGTGTAAATTCCACTCCACAAGTTATTTTCCGCACCGTTTCCTGCACTAAATAAACCAAAAAGCTATAAAAAGCAAAGACTTAATAATCTGCTGCAAATCCGCCTCGTCTGAACATGTCCTAAAAAGTAATTTGGGTGGAATTTTAAAATCTCATGTTAGTTCATATAATCATTGTATTCTTGAACACTTCATACAAGGTCATTCTACTACATCTGATAGTCCAGAAGTCCTGATAGTCTGGCAAGTACTTTAATGTACCTGATGTAAAACTGGGATTGGACCATTGGGTCCTGGGTAATTTTTGATCCAGGTTTTTTTCTATGACCTGTGTTCTGGAGGATGTGATACTATGGATGCCAGACTTTTGAAAAAATATGTTCTTTACCGCAGCTTGAAAGGTGACGCTGATGACATCACCAAATCAAGTTTTAATTCAAGTCCCGCAAATGATCTTCTACCTACAAACTGCTCTCTGCTTTGTTATCTCTGGGCTATGACTCTGTTCTCCACCTCAGAAAAGGAGATTGAGTGAAAGTTGCAAATATCTGGAAATATTATCCGAGGATCTGTGCGACACGGCTTATTTCCCCTGGTACATAATGACCTCATATCGCTGTATCAGACTCATGGTCCATACGGAGGGAAATCATTAATAACATTAAAGGGATTCTTATGCACATGAAGCTTTAATCATTACTTTTTGTTTCTCATCCTTTCCAGATCACTGCTTGCTGTCAGTAAATGGAATGGTGCATAACTTCTCATTTTACAACGATTAAGCTCTATTTACATAAGACCGGACAATCCTTTTCAAGGGTTTGTCTGCTTAAGACCACCCATTTCCAAATGCCCTGGGGTCGTAGAGGCGACTTTAACTCTGGAGGACCCGGCACGCCCATGTCTTACACAGAAGATCCGTTGATTTCAATGTGCACAGATTATATATTATTTGCGTTGTCAGAGAGAGCGGTTGCAAAATCTTCCACAGTATTCTCAAATGTTCTGCGTCCTCCAACGATTCCACGCATAGCAGAAGTCTAATAGAACCCATGTTCATCCTGAGCTTCCTGGTTCTTGAGTAGAATGGTACAGCTACAGAACTGGCAGAAAATACGGGCACAATTACACAGGCAGAGCAGTACTAGAAGTGTATAAAATGCTGATATATCTGGTATTCAGGGACGGATGAAAGATATAAACTATGAGCATCTTGTATGAGGTCTGAGACGTGATGCTGAACACTTCAAGGTGCAGATTGTAGATTCCAAATTTTCTGTTATTGGCCCCTACGGCATTGATGTCTGTAGTCTATAGCTGATCAGTACATCCTACATCTATCTATCTTTACTTGGTTTAATGACTTTTTCCATCTGAGAAGGATAGATGATTTCTGATGACTCAGGTGCGAGACGATTCAAGGTGCTCACCTGCCTACAACTGGCCCCTGGTGAATATTCATAATATAATTTACACTGTGGCCTTAGGTGGCTCCTTAGCTTCATTCTTGACTGTCACATCTGTCCGGCGAGGGAGCTGTGCGCTCTGGTTGTTGTATTACATAATTGCCTACATGAGCATCTATGTGTGTGCGCGTGTGTGTATGTGTGTGTGGTAATGTATATGTGTAATAGTGTATGATGTAACATCTACAATACTCACTATCATGTAACATCTACAATACTCACTATCATGTAACATCTACAATACTCACTATCATGTAACATCTACAATACTCACTATCATGTAACATCTACAATACTCACTATCATGTAACATCTACAATACTCACTATCATGTAACATCTACAATACTCACTATCATGTAACATCTACAATACTCACTATCATGTAACATCTACAAGGCCTCCATCATGTAATAGAGATAAGGTCTACAATCATACAATCATACAATGGCCAAAGGTTTCCGGATCATGCCACGGATTCGGATTCTCCATCATATTAATGAAAAGTCTCGCCACTATGTAATATTGACAATGTGCACCATCATGTAATATCTACAAGGTCCACCATGATGTAATATCTACAAGGTCCACCATGATGTAATATCTACAAGGCTCACCATGATGTAATATCTACAAGGTTCTCCATGATGTAATATCTACAAGGTCCACCATGATGTAACATCTACAAGGCTCACCATGATGTAATATCTACAAGGCTCACCATGATGTAATATCTACAAGGTTCTCCATGATGTAATATCTACAAGGTCCACCATGATGTAATATCTACAAGGTCCACCATGATGTAATATCTACAAGGCTCACCATGATGTAATATCTACAAGGTCCACCATGATGTAACATCTACAAGGCTCACCATGATGTAATATTTACAAGGTCCACCATGATGTAATATCTACAAGGTCCACCATGATGTAATATCTACAAGGTTCTCCATGATGTAATATCTACAAGGTCCACCATGATGTAATATCTACAAGGCTCACCATGATGTAATATCTACAAGGTCCACCATGATGTAACATCTACAAGGCTCACCATGATGTAATATTTACAAGGTCCACCATGATGTAATATCTACAAGGTCCACCATGATGTAATATCTACAAGGTTCTCCATGATGTAATATCTACAAGGTCCACCATGATGTAATATCGACAAGTTCCACCATGATGTAATATCGACAAGGTCCACCATGATGTAACATCTACAAGGTCCACCATGATGTAATATCTACAAGGTCCACCATGATGTAATATCTACAAGGTTCTCCATCATGTAATATCTACAAGGTTCTCCATGATGTAATATCGACAAGGTCCACCATGATGTAATATCGACAAGGTCCACCATGATATAACATCTACAAGGTCCACCATGATGTAATATCTACAAGGTCCACCATGATGTAATATCTACAAGGTTCTCCATGATGTAATATCTACAAGGTTCTCCATGATGTAATATCGACAAGGTCCACCATGATGTAATATCGACAAGGTCCACCATGATATAACATCTACAAGGTCCACCATGATGTAACATCTACAAGGCCTCCATCATGTAATATCTACAAGGTCCACCATCATATAACATCTACAAGGTCCACCATGATGTAACATCTACAAGGCCTCCATCATGTAATATCTACAAGGTCCACCATAATATAAGATCTACAAGGTCTCCATCATATAACAACTACAAGGCTCACCATGATTTAACATCTTCAAGGCCTCCATCATGTAATATCTACAAGGTCCACCATGATGTAACATCTACAAGGTCCACCATCATGTAATATCGACAAGTTCCACCATGATGTAATATCGACAAGGTCCACCATGATGTAACATCTACAAGGTCCACCATGATGTAACATCTACAAGGTCCACCATGATGTAATATCTACAAGGTCCACCATGATGTAATATCTACAAGGTTCTCCATCATGTAATATCTACAAGGTTCTCCATGATGTAATATCGACAAGGTCCACCATGATGTAATATCGACAAGGTCCACCATGATATAACATCTACAAGGTCCACCATGATGTAATATCTACAAGGTCCACCATGATGTAATATCTACAAGGTTCTCCATGATGTAATATCTACAAGGTTCTCCATGATGTAATATCGACAAGGTCCACCATGATGTAATATCGACAAGGTCCACCATGATATAACATCTACAAGGTCCACCATGATGTAACATCTACAAGGCCTCCATCATGTAATATCTACAAGGTCCACCATCATATAACATCTACAAGGTCCACCATGATGTAACATCTACAAGGCCTCCATCATGTAATATCTACAAGGTCCACCATAATATAAGATCTACAAGGTCTCCATCATATAACAACTACAAGGCTCACCATGATTTAACATCTTCAAGGCCTCCATCATGTAATATCTACAAGGTCCACCATGATGTAACATCTACAAGGTCCACCATCATGTAATATCGACAAGTTCCACCATGATGTAATATCGACAAGGTCCACCATGATGTAACATCTACAAGGTCCACCATGATGTAACATCTACAAGGTCCACCATGATGTAATATCTACAAGGTCCACCATGATGTAATATCTACAAGGTTCTCCATCATGTAATATCTACAAGGTTCTCCATGATGTAATATCGACAAGGTCCACCATGATGTAATATCGACAAGGTCCACCATGATATAACATCTACAAGGTCCACCATGATGTAATATCTACAAGGTCCACCATGATGTAATATCTACAAGGTTCTCCATGATGTAATATCTACAAGGTTCTCCATGATGTAATATCGACAAGGTCCACCATGATGTAATATCGACAAGGTCCACCATGATATAACATCTACAAGGTCCACCATGATGTAACATCTACAAGGCCTCCATCATGTAATATCTACAAGGTCCACCATCATATAACATCTACAAGGTCCACCATGATGTAACATCTACAAGGCCTCCATCATGTAATATCTACAAGGTCCACCATAATATAAGATCTACAAGGTCTCCATCATATAACAACTACAAGGCTCACCATGATTTAACATCTACAAGGTCCACCATGATGTAACATCTTCAAGGCCTCCATCATGTAATATCTACAAGGTCCACCATGATGTAACATCTACAAGGTCCACCATCATGTAATATCTACAAGGTCCACCATGATGTAATATCTACAAGGTCCACCATGATGTAACATCTACAAGGTCCACCATCATGTAATATCTACAAGGTCCACCATGATGTAACATCTACAAGGTCCACCATAATGTAAGATCTACAAGGCTCACCATGATGTATATAACATCGACAAGGTTCATCGTCAAGTAACAAATCAAAGGTCTATCATTATACAATGGACACGTTTCATCATCATGCTACATGTAAAAGTTTTCATGCCTTGACCAAATTCAAGAGTATACACTGTTGTTCTCTGTTATCAGCTTTCTCTTACAGCAATACCCCTTTTTCTATTCTCTTAAAGGCTACACCAAGCAACACTGATAAACTGTGTTATGCCAAGTGCAGGGCATAAAGGGGTAGTCCAGAGTGTCCCTTTAAGTAATTTTTTTGCTTGCTTGACTAAAACGAATAATGTTTTGGTGAAGACATCATGACTTTTCCTTAAACTGCTGAGAGTTAAAATCTTTCATTATCGCAGCGTTTGTCATACAGAGAACATGTAAATATCCTTCTATCGTTCTTCTGGAAAAATATCTCACAGATCTAACAATCTTAATTACAATACAACATTTGCCTTGCCCCATGTAGAAACTTCTCGCCCTGCAGATATCATGCTCTACATATGTAGCTAAGAGAATATTTTCGGTATGTCCTATAAAATATCTTACCTGCGATACAGATATCCATCAGTCAGTGGCCTGCAACCACCACTAGAGGGAGCGTACTGCACACGGAATCATACTGCTCCCATTGAAGTCAATAGTAAATCCGTCTGCAGTAAGCTCCCCCTAGTGGTGACTGCAAACAGCTAGATTTGTATAATTTAACTCTATGGGGGAAAGGTGTTTCCCACGCCAATCTTAAACTGTACTGCGCTAGAGTAAAATGCGCCAAATTTATCAAGAGGCGCACGTTTCTTAATAAATTTGGTGCATCTTTGCCAGCTTGTGCGTCAGAAAATCAAATCTATGCCTGTTATTAGCAGGTGTAGATTTGGGCTATAATTTACGCCAACGTTGGCATAAATTATAGTAAATCTTTCGGTCTGCTGAAAACAGCGTTAAATGGCAAAAAAAATCTTTGTGCAAATATGGCGTGCTGCATAATTTGCAATGTTTTAACGTAAGAAAAGTTGCGTAAAAACATTAATAAATTCCTCCCTATATCTATGTGTCAGAAAAAAGGAACTGAGACGGATATAAAGATGTATTATAAAATAAAAATGAACACAAATTTGAAACATGGGAAACAATTCCAATTTTCCAGCCATCATTATTGTAAATGATTGTCCCTTACGGTCGGCTAGTGATGACTACGGCTACGTCTAAGGCCACCGTCAGTCAGTAATAGGTTGGATCGCGTATTCCTCTTCTTTTCTGACAAATGGCTATTGATTTGAGGATATTTGTTTTAAGGGTGTATTTACCTTTTTTGCCGCAAATTCTGCCCAGTCCTTACAAATCCAAGTACATGTAATTATAGGACCTGTCTCTTTAAGGCAATAAATAGTGAAGTAGTACTCTTAACGTACAGTCAGATAATGAATGGTAGGAGCCCCATCATTTTTCATCATGGCAGTCAATAGGATCCACCCGGACACGTCTCGAATACAGCGAACCCTTATCTTGATTGTAAGAATTCTGCGCGGACATGTGTGAACTGTCCCATATTTACTTTCTAATTATCCCTCAATTGAGCTTTCAAAGACTGGGAGGGACAAGTATCCTCAGCCCACAGGCTACGTTTTACCGAGCAATTTATCAGTATAGGGATCAAATGCGTAATGACAGCTTGTAAGGACGCCCATCGAAAGCTTTCGCTATCTGTCAGGTCTCAGCAATTTGGAAATGGATATTTTGCTTCGCTATCCCAAAAAAGATAGGGTCCTTATCTATGGGAAGATATTCATAGACATACGGTCACAGCTGGAGGATGGGCAGGTGTCATACCAGATCCTTTACTGCCAAACGAGCTTGTCGATCAGCGCTCGTTTGTTCGATCGACTTGGTGTAATTGATCGTTAATACGATCGATCCTCCCTATGCATTTTGCATCTTGTCGGCAGCACATCCCCTGCTCACACGGGCAGACGTAATGCCGACAGGCGAGCATTTTTTTGTCCACATAAAAGATCCGATCAGCCGATGAACGAGCGCTTGTGGCGATCACATGTGACATTTTAGGAATTGACATTTAAGCAATTCCTTTCATATATTCTGCACAGCAGATCCAAATTGGAGTTACCCTTTAAAGTGTAACTAAACTTTTATAGCCATAGTGACATGTCAGAAGTTTTGATCTGTGGGGGTTCGAGCTCTGAGACCCCCTCCCTTAGCTAAAACGAGAAGGTGATCGCTGTGCCGTTATGTTTCTGATCGTCTTTCCTCGGAGCGGTGACTGGTTCAATGAGTCCGGAAAGTGCTCGCTCGGCTTTCCAAGAAAACTCAATCAAAAACTAAGCGGTTCTGCCGCTTCAATTTAGAGATCGGTGGGGGTCTCAGTACTCGGGTCCTCGCCGATTAAAACTTCTGACGTGTCACTATGACATGTCAAAAGATTTTTAAAAGTTTAGTTACCCTTTAAGATATGAACACCCTAAATATGGATTGGAGAGGAGGCGTATATGTATGTGCCCTGGATCTTAAACTATGTAATCCTGGTGTTGTTCCTGCAAGCAGGCATTCGAAATTTGGGTTGTTCAAACACATTAATCTGCATTCTTGCCGACCACAAGAATTAATGTTATTAGCTGTGTCAATACGTATCTTCTAACCGGAGTCAAAGACAATTACTCCATTCACACAAAACATCCCTAGCAGGCAAACTTTTCTATACAAATTCCGTCTTGAAAATCAAAAAGTTTGTGTTTTTGTATTGTTGGGAAATTCTGACAAGTCAAAACACTACGTAAGTGGCAAGGATATCACCGGCTTCACTGGTAGTAAGATACAGTATGACACTCGGAGCTGGTATAACTGATATACTACAGTTGGGACACTCATCTTCCATAGAGGACAATGACAAAAATATTGTAACTGCAAATTTTGTGCAAATTTTGTGCAAATTTTGTGCAAATTTTGAACATTTTCTTCCCATAAAAGTCAACGGAAATGCTGAGAGACTGGATTTCCCTTCTGTATCATCCAAGACTCAGATTGCATTAACCTGTACAAAAATTGCAACCAGCCGCAACTATAAAGCTCAGCGTTAGCCTATTGCCCACTACACCTGGCCTGATACCCCATGAGCTCTGGTCGATTTTGGCGGTGGAAACTTCCATATTAATATAATTTTATTCTGACTTGGATTCAGGCAAATTCTCGAATAAAATGAATGCTTATTATAACTATTTTAAGGTGAAAATGACATTTAGATCTGTAAAGCTGAATGAATTCTGCCCAGGGTGGAAGGTGTTAAGTCGAGGGTAATAACAATTTGTAGGAAGTATTAATAAGTATTTTGGGAATATTGGTCATCTTTATCTCCTATGGTATTTTTACCAAAAAATATAGATTTTATATGTAACAATAATAATATTTACATGGGTCGTTTTATTTTTCACGATTTTTTTAAAAATGGCGTAGTGTTTTTTTCTTCCGAAAATTGAATAAAAAATGGCGAAAAAAATGACTCATGTAAATATAAGCTAATAATCAGCGACATATTAACAGGTTGGGAGGCCCCATAGCAAAGATACGAATTAGGCCCTTTTCAGGTGCTGCTTGACACCATCCCACGCTGCCCAGGACAGGCAGTTCGGATGCCCACATCCCTTTTCTACTTCCTTGTTTGCTAATATTGTAGCACCTATGGAGACCACAACCCTGTGCAGGATCTCACCAACTATGAACATAATAAAAAAGACCAATTTGAATAGTTAGAATGCCGTAGGATCTGCATCCCATGCCATTACCCAGCATTATCTCCTTAACCTTGGCTGCACATGTTTCCAAAAGATCAGAACCTCTATAATATGCAAGAAGTCATTATTTATCTACATTTTCTTCATATTTTATTTTAATGGACAATGAAAAGGCTAAATATCACCCCTCCCAGTGAGGGCACCCGAGGGACACAGATGGGCGGAGGTGTACAGCATCTGTGGGAGGTGCATGAAACAGCTGTGTGACAGGTGTATAGGAGACCGATGTGAACCTAGGACTGCAGACAAAGTAATTATTACTAAATACTCAGTAGAAAACATTGTAAAAAAAAACAACAACACAACAATACAATAACAAATAACGTTTTATAAAAAATATTAAAAAAATGTATGTAAACAATAAATGTGAAAGTCGTATTATATATATATATATATATATTATTATTTATTAAACGACTATTAAAATGATTGTTTACATACATTTATTAAATATTTTTTATAAAAAGCTATTAGTATTGTTTGTTTTTAAATAAAACAAAATAATAAATATAAATATATATCAATTTTTGTAAAATAACCAATAAAAGAACAAGAACAATCTCAGATCTGTACATTCCTTTTTGGAAAACAAAGAATACATAAAAAATAAAATAAAAATTGTAAGTATAATAATTATATATATATATATAATTATTATTAATTTTTTATTTATTGATTAATTTTTTTAAATAAAAATGAATTTGTTAAGGGTAATTTTTTTTATTTCTAAAACTAGTAATTAATCATGAATATATTTATTTTTAATAATCTAAAAGAAAATGAATACATCGAAATTAATATTATTAATAATAATAATAATAATAATAATAATAATAATAAAAGTAATAAGAATTTTTAAAATAGAACCATTTTTTTCTCAATAAATAACAAATAAAGCCTTATTGGAAAAAACATACAAAATATTTTGAAAAATTTATTTACATTGAAAATGTATTTACATAAAAAAAAAAAACTGAATTAAAAATTGAAATTCAGAAATCACAACTGTTCTATTAAACTATCACAGAGGATCCTCCGTTGATATATCCACTGAACGTGAAGTATTTTTGGACATTTCTATATCTCAGCACGATTTACCGACATGTACATATAAAACCTTCTGCGACTGAATGAGAACTCCACGACCTCCCTGTAAGTGTTTAATTTCTGTCTCTATTAAAACTTATTTTCTATGTTGATAAATTGTGAGAAAATTGATTATCATTCGCCTAATTTGTATTACATGGTCCTACTATAAGTCCGAAAGGAAAAAAAACGAATACAGAGATTATGAGTAGGTTTAGTACATACTTGTGCACATTTTTGCACTCTAATTTCTTTTGTCATGACTGTCAGACTCTAAGTCGTTCCCAAAAGAAGCCCCTAATTTCCTAATCTCACGCATGGAAGACTCTCAATGGCAACAGGTGTGAAAACCGCGCTGCACAATGAGTAAGACAGTTGTGATTGGCTCAAAGGCATTTTGCCAATTATTTTTTATTACAAAAAATTAAAAAAATGCAGGTAGACAACCGAAATAACCTACCGTGTATGGCTGCATGGGGTCACTTATATACAGCATCTTAGTCTTCCTGGAATACAAATGCAGATGGCAATTGTCCCAGCAGAGCAGTCATGGGGTCAGTAGGATGCAATGGAGAATAGGTAAGAAATGCAACGTGTAGACAGCGCGCAGGTATAACACACAGTGCATATGTCTTAGAGGATGCTGTGGTACATGGAAGCAGTTTGTTAGGTTTTTTTTTTTTCGTTTTTTTCTCATCTCCCTTGGTTCTGTCAACTAGCTGCATCCAACAACAAACTTGAGTCCACCCCCTTTCCTCATGACTATTCATTAAACCACCAGGCAGGTTCAGGCTTGCCCGGTGTTGTATTGGACTATACCATGTATCCCGAGAGGGGGGGATGAGGACGGGTCTACTTTTTTAAATATTATTAAACTCAATGTATTTTAATTCGGTAAAGCTGGATTCTGAGCGCCAATAGGTTACGTGTAAGACAAGTGGAACTACAAGTCAAACACGACTGGGTTATGGATGACGTAAAAACTAATTCTTCATCATAGAAGGTTCGGTAGCCGGTTACTTGTCTCCATCGTTAAGGTAACATCAATAAGTCTCATCTCCAAGCCAAGATCACGGAGACACAAAGTCTAACTTCATAAAACACCAAGGCCGGCCGCTAATTCTCGGGGTTAACAGGTATTAATCTCTTGACATTCTGCAACGATCAGACGATGAACGAGCAAACACTCGTTCATCGTCTGATGGTATCGTTTATGCTGCAATAAATATCATCGTTGTGGGCAGCACGTCTCCTTGTGTAAACAGGAAGATGCGCTGCCGACATGATGGAAATGCATGGGGACCATAGCTACGTGTGAAAAGAGTAAACGAGCGCCGATAAACTGTAGGGAGAGGGGAGTAAACCACTGGCAGGCACCTCTGGGGACTGCTTATCTCCCCTGAGAACAAAGGATCAGGCATGATGAAATCCAACTGGCCGATCCTTTTTTCTCCCGACATCTGCCATCAAGGGGAGATTCAGGAGGCCCTCATATACATTAGATCATACACATTAGATCATATACAGTGGAGGAAATAATTATTTGATCCCTTGCTGATTTTGTAAGTTTGCCCACTGTCAAAGACATGAACAGTCTAGAATTTTTAGGCTAGGTTAATTTTACCAGTGAGAGATAGATTATATAAAAAAAAAAAACAGAAAATCACATTGTCAAAATGATATATATTTATTTGCATTGTGCACAGAGAAATAAGTATTTGATCCCCTACCAACCATTAAGAGCTCAGCCTCCTCCAGACCAGTTACACGCTCCAAATCAACTTGGTGCCTGCATTATAGACAGCTCTTACATGGTCACCTGTATAAAAGACTCCTGTCCACAGACTCAATGA
Organism: Rhinoderma darwinii; assembly: GCF_050947455.1. Taxonomy (NCBI): domain Eukaryota; kingdom Metazoa; phylum Chordata; class Amphibia; order Anura; family Rhinodermatidae; genus Rhinoderma; species Rhinoderma darwinii. The sequence goes on along the minus strand of NC_134696.1, from coordinate 17,850,297 downwards.
ATCAGTCTGACTCTAACCTCTACAACATGGGCAAGACCAAAGAGCTTTCTAAGGATGTCAGGGACAAGATCATAGACCTGCACAAGGCTGGAATGGGCTACAAAACCATAAGTAAGATGCTGGGTGAGAAGGAGACAACTGTTGGTGCAATAGTAAGAAAATGGAAGACATACAAAATGACTGTCAATCGACATCGATCTGGGGCTCCATGCAAAATCTCACCTCGTGGGGTATCCTTGATCCTGAGGAAGGTGAGAGCTCAGCCGAAAACTACACGGGGGGAACTTGTTAATGATCTCAAGGCAGCTGGGACCACAGTCACCAAGAAAACCATTGGTAACACATTACGCCGTAATGGATTAAAATCCTGCAGTGCCCGCAAGGTCCCCCTGCTCAAGAAGGCACATGTACAGGCCCGTCTGAAGTTTGCAAATGAACATCTGGATGATTCTGAGAGTGATTGGGAGAAGGTGCTGTGGTCAGATGAGACTAAAATTTAGCTCTTTGACATTAACTCAACTCGCCGTGTTTGGAGGAAGAGAAATGCTGCCTATGACCCAAAGAACACCATCCCCACGGTCAAGCATGGAGGTGGAAACATTATGTTTTGGGGGTGTTTCTCTGCTAAGGGCACAGGACTACTTCACCACATCAATGGGAGAATGGATGGAGCCATGTACCGTCAAATCCTGAGTGACAACCTCCTTCCCTCCACCAGGACATTAAAAATGGCTCGAAGCTGGGTCTTCCAGCACGACAATGACCCGAAACATACAGCCAAGGCAACAAAGGAGGGGCTCAAAAAGAAGCACATTAAGGTCATGGAGTGGCCTAGCCAGTCTCCAGACCTTAATCCCATCGAAAACTTATGGAGGGAGCTGAAGATCCGAGTTGCCAAGCGACAGCCTCGAAATCTTAATAATTTACAGATGATCTGCAAAGAGGAGTGGGCCAAAATTCCATCTAACATGTGTGCAAACCTCATCATCAACTACAAAAAACGTCTGACTGCTGTGCTTGCCAAGAAGGGTTTTGCCACCAAGTATTAAGTCTTGTTTGCCAAAGGGATCAAATACTTATTTCTCTGTGAACAATGAAAATAAATATATATAATTTTGACAATGTGATTTTCTTTTTTTTTTAATATAATCTATCTCTCACTGGTAAAATTAACCTAGCCTAAAAATTCTAGACTGTTCATGTCTTTGACAGTGGGCAAACTTACAAAATCAGCAAGGGATCAAATACTTATTTCCTTCACTGTATATTAGATCATACACATTAGATCATACACATTAGATCATACACATTACATTAGATCGTCGGCTGAGTTTCGTCTCATGTATATGGGCACCTCAAGCATTGGAAGAACTCAGGTCAATAGGGATATAAGGGTTGAGAAATGAGACCTAACCCTTTGCACGCAGCTTCATTTCAGCAGTGAGACGCTTGGCATTATACCAGTAAAACCTGGGCACAGAAAATTTACAAATATCTATACAAATACAATACTGATTGATGCTTTGTGTACCAATTCCCCTCTATCTCAAGATCTCTGCTTGATGTGAATAAATGTAAACATTCTTATTTACATCCACAGTCTGAAAACCAGGACAACTCTAGACTTGCTCACAGCTGATGGTTTTGTTACAATGTATCAGTCTGGGCCAGTGGTCTGCATTTATATTCTTATACCAAAAACCATGAATTACAGCATTGCACTCAGACTAGACCACCAACTCCCAAGGTGGCTCTTAGGCACGTGCCGCTTGTTCTTAATGGAAAAATCTATCTATCTATCTATCTATCTATCTATCTATCTATCTCATATCTATCTATCTATCTATCTATCTATCTATCTATCTATCTATCTATCTATCTATCTATCTATCTATCTATCTATCTATCTATCTATCTATCTATCTCATATCTATCTATCTATCTATCTATCTATCTATCTATCTATCTATCTATCTATCTATCTATCTATCTTTCTATCTATCTAATCTATCTATCTATCGTATTTTATATAGCTGTTTTCGCAACTCCCGACCATGTAATCAGTAAGTGGCCGGGAGTGAGCGTGAGCACATATCCTGTGGATATGTCATAAATGTCCTCCATGGAAAAACCCCTTTAAATGCCGCGGTCGCTATCGAACGCGCCATTTAACTAGTTAAACGGCCAGGAACAGCGCGATCGCTGTCCCTAGCCGTTAGAGAAGCGTGGCAGCTGTAAAACACAGCTGACACCTGCAGGGTTGGGAAGGGGTTAAGGAAGCGGTCAGGGGGGTCTGCCACAGCCGGGCCCCTTGACTGCCAACCTATAAGACGCAGGGACTTTTTTAGCAAGATTTGTTCTTGCTAAAAAGTGCATCTTATAGTCCGAAAACTACGTGTATTTATAAATTATCACCAAATAGCTCAACCAAAACACACAAGTACAATCCATATAACAATACATGTGTTTCCTGCTCTTGCTGCGGTTTGCTGCGCTCAGCAGTTGCAATTTTTTCCTAACTGTTCAAGAAAAGGTTCTTAGAAATGATTCTATGTATCAGGGTTTGAGCAAAGGGATGACACGAGGATTGTCTCTTTGAATCAGAGTCTCACGCACCGTCCCCGCTCGGCATAACCCGGCCTATTCGTTTTTATCAGAGTGTTTCTTTAAGAGAATTCTATTGTTATGATGCAGGTAATTGCACCACATTCAGATACGTTTGTGCATAATTTGTGGTAATTTGCTGCAACAAATGGCCCCATTTTCTTCAAACGTAAAACATTGTAAAATGACGCTTTTTGAAAATGGGCCATATACTGGGAATCGGACATTTTTAATATCAGTGATAAAGAATCGTCGCGCTGAAATTCTTCTGATCATCCGCACTGGCTCTGGGAGTTGGCATAGTCAGACTGGAGAACTTTTTGCACTATTTTGGCAGCCCCTCGTATGGCGTCACGGTAAGAATGTCCCAGCTGAGGGTGCGATAGATCTGCCATCAAAGGCTTGGCCTATAATTACCAGTGCACCCTCCACCTGATCCTTCTGCATTTAGCCGGTAGTAACAACAAAGCCTTCAAGGAGTTCTGAAGCCGAGCGGAGAGAGGGGTGTCAGCGCCCCCACAGCAAAGACTAGAGATGTGGCCTAATACACAAACTCATGTAGTCATTCTGCTCACACTTATCTTACAGAATCCGAAAGATAAACAAGAAGGAGAAGATCCCGCCAGCAATATGTTCTATTTATCATGAGGGCCACAAGTCATACAGCCAGATATCTGTCACCCACATGTTGCTGCATAACGGGATTTATTGGGTGTCATTCATCATCGTACCATCTCATGGGGGTCAGCACCCAGCTTATATAGAGTCAGGAATGGCATATATAATGGGAAATATGGGAGCTAAGAGATCTATCTATCTATCTATCTATCTATCTATCTATCTATCTATCTATCTATCTATCTATCTATCTATCTATCTATCTATCTATCTATCTATCTATCTATCTATCTCATATCTATCTATCTATCTATCTATCTATCTATCTATCTATCTATCTATCTATCTATCTATCTATCTATCTATCTATCTCATATCTATCTATCTATCTATCTATCTATCTATCTATCTATCTATCTATCTATCTATCTATCTATCTATCTATCTCATATCTATCTATCTCATATCTATCTATCTATCTATCTATCTATCTATCTATCTATCTATCTATCTATCTATCTATCTATCTATCTATCTATCTATCTCATATCTATCTATCTATCTATCTATCTATCTATCTATCTATCTATCTATCTATCTATCTATCTATCTATCTATCTCATATCTATCTATCTATCTATCTATCTATCTATCTATCTATCTATCTATCTATCTATCTATCTATCTATCTATCTATCTATCTATCTATCTATCTATCTATCTCTCATATCTATCTATCTATCTATCTATCTATCTATCTATCTATCTATCTATCTATCTATCTATCTATCTATCTATCTATCTATCTATCTAATCTATCTATCTATCTATCTAATATCTATCTATCTATCTATCTATCTCATATCTATCTATCTATCTATCTATCTATCTATCTATCTATCTATCTATCTATCTATCTATCTATCTATCTATCTCATATCTATCTATCTCATATCTATCTATCTATCTATCTATCTCATATCTATCTATCTATCTATCTATCTATCTATCTATCTATCTATCTATCTCATATCTATCTATCTATCTATCTATCTATCTATCTATCTATCTATCTATCTATCTATCTATCTATCTCATATCTATCTATCTATCTATCTATCTATCTATCTATCTATCTATCTATCTATCTATCTATCTATCTATCTATCTATCTATCTATCTATCTATCTATCTATCTATCTATCTATCTCTCATATCTATCTATCTATCTATCTATCTATCTATCTATCTATCTATCTATCTATCTATCTATCTATCTATCTATCTATCTATCTATCTATCTATCTATCTATCTATCTATCTATCTATCTATCTATCAAATTCAAATCAAATTCAAATTCAAAGAAGCTTTATTGGCAGGACCAAATACATATTAGCATTGCCAAAGCAAGTAAGAAGTAAGGGAATGAGGGATAGGGACTGAGGGCTTGGGGATAGGGACATATCTAGGGTCGGGGTTATACAAGTCCATGGCATATCATGTCTATCTCAGTTTATGGCATGCAGTGACATATTGTGCCGCTGTGCCCACTGTGGTTTCCTCTTCACCCAGCAGGATGTAGAGTTTCTCTTCCTCTTCCATGGAGCTGAAGTCCGGTAAGAGATCATAGAGTCTCCTGAAGTGAGTGTCCCTCACTGCTGAGTATTTGGAGCAGTGTAGCAGGAAGTGGGCCTCATCCTCCACGGCCTCCTGGTCGCACTGTTGGCACAGTCGGCTCTCCCTGGGCTTGTAGGTCTGTCTGTGGCGCCCGGATTCGATGAGCAGGTTGTGGGCGCTCAGTCTGTAGCGGCTCAGGATCTGTCTGTCTCTGGGGTTTGGCAGTTTCTCCAGATATGGCGCCAGTTTATATTCCCGCTGTAGACTCCGGTATATTGTCAGTTTCTGGGATGTCTTTATGTCGTTCCTCCAGTCACTGATATATTCCTCTTGGCCTTTGTTTATTGTCTTCTTGATTTCGGCTTTTGTGAGGCCGCGCTGAGTGACATTTTCTTCAGGCCGGGTCAGGGTGAGATGTTCTGCGGGGCCTGGTTTACCTGGGACCCCTTGGTGTAACAGGGCTTTATGGTGATAGGAACTTTGCCTGCTGCTGTGTAGATGGGCCCAGAATGATAGCGCCCTCTTCTGGATTGTGAGGTGTAGTGGGAATCTGCCCAGTTCTGCCCGACAGGCACTATTTGAGGTGCTCCGATGGACTTGGAGAAGGTGTTTGCAGAATTCTAGGTGGAAGATTTCTGTTGGGCTGGAATCCCACCTTGACCAGTCTGGGTATGTGTCCGGACCCCAGACTTCACTGGCATACAGGAGGATTGGGGAGATGATGGAGTCAAAGATTTTCAGCCAGACCGTCACTGGTGGTTTGAGATGATAGAGTTTTCGTCTGATGGCATAGAAGGTTTTGCACGCCTTGTCTTTCAGAATCTCTATGGCTTGTTTAAAGCTTCCTGATTGGTTGATTTCTAGGCCCAGGTAAGTGTACCTGTCGGTCGCTGTGATTGTGGCGTTATTTAGTGTGAAGGTCGGGTGCCTGGGGGATTTTGAGTTTCTCTTCTGGAACACCATGATGTTGGTTTTCTTGGCATTGATGGGTAGTGCCCACGTGGAGCTGAATTTTTCTAGGATTTGCAGGTTGTCTTGGAGACCTTTCTCGGTTGGTGATAGTAACAGAAGGTCATCTGCATACAACAGGAATTTCACCTGGGTGTCATGGAGGGCGAGACCTGGTGCTGAGGAGGATTCCAGAGCTGTGGCCAGTTCATTGATGTAGATGTTGAAGAGCGTTGGACTGAGGCTGCAGCCTTGTCTGACTCCTCGGCTCTGCTGGAAATCAGCCGTTCTTCTCCCATTCACCTTCACGCTGCATCTGTTCTCTGTGTAGGAGCTTCTGATGACGTCATAGGTTTTACCTCCTATTCCGCTCTCCAGCAGTTTCAGGAATAGGCCCGGGTGCCACACTGAGTCAAAGGCCTTCTTAAAGTCCACAAAACAGGCGTAAATCTTCCCATGCTTTGTATTGTGGACGTGGCTCTTGATGAGGCTGCGCAGGGTGTAGATGTGGTCAGTGGTGCGGTGGTTTGGCATGAACCCAGCTTGGCTTTGGTGGAGGACATTGTGCTGGGAGAGGAAGCTGAGGATTCTCTTATTCAGGATGCTGTTGAACAGTTTCCCCAGGTTGCTGCTGACACATATCCCTCGGTAGTTGGCCGGGTCGTACCTGTCCCCACTCTTGTGGATTGGTGTTATAAGGCCTTGGTTCCAGATTTGCGGGAAGTAGCCGGCACTCAGCACTATATTAAATAGTTTGACTATTGCGGCCTGTATTTCTGGCGGGCTGTGTTTTATCATTTCTGGTGAGATTCTGTCTAGGCCGCTGGATTTTTTACACCTTATGTCTGAGGTTCTCTCTGTTACTTCTTGCAGTGTTATTGGTGTATCCAGGGGGTTTTGAGAATCTTTAAGTGTTTCCTCCATCGCCTTCAATTTTGATATTATTTGTTTTTGTTCTTGGCTTTGTTCTTCTTTCGGGATATCTTTGTAGAGGTCCTTGAAATATTGGAGCCAGATGTTGCCATTTTGAATATGAAGGTTGTTTTTCTTGCAATTTTTGCCCATGTGTTTCCATAATTCCCAGAACGAGTTGTCATGGAGGGCGTCTTGGAGTTGGGTAAGTTTGGTGGAGATGTGCCTTTGTTTTTTCTTTCGGAGGATGGTCTTGTATTGCCTCTGTATGTTGCTGTAGGCCTCCTTCAGACCGCTGTTGTTTGGGTCTCGGTGCTTCTTATTTGAGGCATTTCTTAGGGTCTTCCGTACTTCTTTGCACTCACGGTCAAACCAACCGTTAGGATGTATTTCTTGTGGCCTCTTGTAGTCACATCTTTTCAGGTCGGACCTCTCTGCCATGGTATAGAATATATTATTGAGGTCATTTACGGCCTGATTGACCCCTCCTGGGCTTGTCTCATACACCTTGTTGTAGAGGTTGTGAAGCGTCTCCTGCACTTCTGGTCTGTTCATTGTCTCTTTATATTTTATAGTTGACGTTTTGGACCATTTATAAGATGGGGGCAGGTTGAAGAGGCCGGTTTGATGTGGTTTTTGTGCAGATGGTTTGGTTGTGGATTTGATGTATAGAAGTAATTGGTTGTGATCTGACAGGTGCGTTTGTGGAGTGACTATGAGTGCGCCAATGTTTGCGGGGTCCATGTCCGTGATGGCATAGTCTACTACACTGCTGCCTACATGGGAGTTTAGTGTATACCTTCCTAAAGAGTCTCCCTATCTATCTATCTATCTAATCTATCTATCTATCTATCTATCTATCTATCTATCTAATATCTATCTATCTATCTATCTCATATCTATCTATCTATCTATCTATCTATCTATCTATCTATCTATCTATCTATCTATCTATCTATCTCATATCTATCTATCTATCTATCTATCTATCTATCTATCTATCTATCTATCTATCTACCTATCTATCTATCTATCTATCTATCTATCTATCTATCTATCTATCTATCTATCTATCTCATATCTATCTATCTATCTATCTATCTATCTCATATCTATCTATCTATCTATCTATCTATCTATCTATCTATCTATCTATCTATCTATCTATCTATCTATCTATCTATCTATCTATCTCATATCTATCTATCTATCTATCTATCTATCTATCTATCTATCTATCTATCTATCTATCTATCTACCTATCTATCTATCTATCTATCTATCTATCTATCTATCTATCTATCTATCTATCTATCTATCTATCTATCTATCTATCTATCTATCTATCTATCTATCTATCTATCTATCTATCTATCTAATCAGACAAATTACGTCCAAGGCAAAACATGGGCATATTCGACTCCTCTTTTTTTGGAAAGCAGCACACATTAAATTCTTAAAATGAAATAAGAAAAGAAAAATGTATAGAACATGTTCACATTCAACTCCCAGCAAGTCCGTACGGAGTCACATCGCAGACTGGGTCTCATTCTGGTGCTATGAGGTTTGGCGGTACATGTGCGGGTGCCAGCTCTACGTGTTACGGCACACACTTTGCTGAAGTATTTTACAATTACTGTACAATTCAGTGGAAATCTCTGCCAACAGTGTTCATGCTCGGACAAAGTCCTGCCCTGCTTGTAATATTTACTTGTAAAGCCGTCAAAGAGCAAATGTGGTAAAAATACAATTGTGGCTGCTCAAAAATCATATTATAAAAAGAGGGACCAATTATTGATATCATACTATATTCCAGATGGTACAAGAAATATCTTCCAATGTAAAAATATAACTTTACAGAATCCTGATCCTGAGTGACATTAGGTCTTCTACTCCATGCACATCCAGAGCTGCATTCAAAATTCTGCAGGCAGCCATTTGGATTTTTTTAGCCCTCTGACAAAAGAATGACATTGAACAGGTTACATTATTTTCAATGCCTAAGATCTGACAGGACATTAGCAGAATTTTTAATGCAGCTTTGGAAGTGACTGGAGTATAGTCTGAGTATTTTGAAAGTCATGATTCTAAAGTTTGTACGATACTTTCCTATGTTATATATTTGGTTCACTTCACACTTACCATGATGGATTCATTCATGTTCCTCATTTGATAAGCGTCCATGTTGACTTCCGTCTGATTAGAAACCTCCGAGTTGTTTGAGTGACTTGATTGATGGAGATCGAAATAATTACTATCAGGTTCCCTGATGGAAAGAAGAAATACAATGTGTCATTATGATGCTAAGAGTTATTTAAATTCTATAATTGTAGATGTGGAACTAGAGGTGACGGAAATCCAAAACTGTGTGACAATATAGAGCAGTTGTGGAACTACAACCCCCAGCATACCCTGACAGCCAATTCAGTATAAAGTTAAGAGAACCAATATATTTTCATTATCTTTTTTTGGTGCTGACAACCGAAAGTCATCATATCCTCCCTAGGGGTGAATACCTTATATGTAATAATAGTAGTGGAAACCGTCAACAAGCTGCTGTTGGTAAATGTGATGTCCTGGTGAATCAGATGTCAGGATGTCCTGCAGTGAATGGGCAAGGGATCTGATTGGCTCATTTTCCTCATTGCAGCTCTGATTATTAACACATAAATACCTAACCTAAATATTACATCTTTATACCCTATATCCAAATAGTCTGATTACCCTAATCAGACTATTTGGATATTGATGTCTTCATCAGCATCAGCCAGGCTGTCCTAGGTATATAAATCCATAATAAAGATCAGCTGCAACAACTAGCCTGCTTGCTGACGGTTTCCAATGAGGAATACGATTTTTCTACAGTGCACAGAGTAAAAATGACCAATAAAAATAGTGAAAATGGCAGAAAGGCAATTACAATAAGTGAGAAAGACGGCATCAGATATTTGCTAACCACAGAACCAATGTTAATCAAAGTGGAGTTATACTTAACAATAAAGCGGCAACGTGTTAGATGACAAATTCAGCTCTACTACATCTGTATAATAAATAACATTATTTATAGAGGCAGACATTGTGTATTACGACATAGAGACATCTGCTGTCATGAGGGAAAACCGGAGACTTGAATTTGAGATTTTCTAGATTGTAACCGGCACCATAGAGAAAATCATAGGTGTGCAAAATGGTAGTGCCCAGGTATGCCACACATCCGAAGTGCTACCTGTCAATGACAGCCCATCTACAGCAGTAGAAAGAAGGCCACAATAATCAACCAGGCAGAGGCAGAATTAACACCCGGGGGCGAAGCTTGTATCTGCTGGACCTCAATGCAAAATTTGTAACTGGGCCCCCACTGATCAGGTACCATTTATAATACTGGTGTCTTATGAGGCAGAGGGGTCTTTGGACCTCAGGTGAGACTTCTACCTCTGCACCCCCTATACACCCCCGCAGATAAGGACTTCACTACATCAGTAACAGACATGTACAAAGAGGTAGCAACATGCCATGGCCGTGACTTACAGGGTACTCCAGAGGTGCTCAAATGTCGTCCCTTCATCAGCAGGGGAAGAATTAGACATCTTCACCGAGGGAGAATCAGACAAAGGATATATCACTCTGTGAAAGACAGTTACATGTATTACAGAGTGCACCGGAAATATTATATATCGCTTCAGATCCAAAAACAAAGCCACTCAAATGATTGTCTATTATTGCTGATTGTTCAATATTGTTGAAAACCTAACTGCAAAAAGGGAATACAATTTAATGAAATAGATAGATAGATAGATAGATAGATAGATAGATAGATAGATAGATAGATAGATAGATAGATAGATAGATAGATAGATAGATAGATAGATAGATAGATAGATAGATATGAGATAGATAGATAGATAGATAGATAGATAGATAGATAGATAGATAGATAGATAGATAGATAGATAGATATGAGATAGATAGATAGATAGATAGATAGATAGATAGATAGATAGATAGATAGATAGATAGATAGATAGATAGATAGATAGATACTAGATAGATAGATAGATAGATAGATAGATAGATAGATAGATAGATAGATAGATAGATAGATAGATAATGAGATAGATAGATAGATAGATATGAGATAGATAGATAGATAGATAGATAGATAGATAGATAGATAGATAGATAGATAGATAGATAGATAGATAGATATTAGATAGATAGATAGATAGATAGATAGATAGATAGATAGATAGATAGATAGATAGATAGATAGATAGATAGATAGATAGATAGATAGATATGAGATAGATAGATAGATAGATAGATAGATAGATAGATAGATAGATAGATAGATAGATAGATAGATAGATATGAGGTAGATAGATAGATAGATAGATAGATAGATAGATAGATAGATAGATAGATAGATAGATACTAGATAGATAGATAGATAGATAGATAGATAGATAGATAGATAGATATGAGATAGATAGATAGATAGATAGATAGATAGATAGATAGATAGATAGATAGATAGATAGATAGATAGATAGATAGATAGATAGATATTAGATAGATAGATAGATAGATAGATAGATAGATAGATAGATAGATAGATAGATAGATAGATAGATAGATAGATAGATAGATAGATATGAGATAGATAGATAGATAGATAGATAGATAGATAGATAGATAGATAGATAGATAGATAGATAGATAGATAGATAGATAGATAGATATGAGATAGATAGATAGATATGAGATAGATAGATAGATAGATAGATAGATAGATATGAGATAGAGAGATGATAGATAGATAGATAGATAGATAGATAGATAGATAGATGATAGATAGATAGATAGATAGATAGATAGATAGATAGATAGATAGATAGATAGATAGATAGATAGATAGATAGATAGATAGATAGATAGATAGATAGATATGAGATGGATAGAGATAGATGATAGATAGATAGATAGATAGATAGATAGATAGATAGATAGATAGATAGATAGATAGATAGATAGATAGATAGATAGATAGATAGATAGATAGATGATAGATAGATAGATAGATAGATAGATAGATAGATAGATAGATAGATAGATAGATAGATAGATAGATAGATAGGAGGTAGATAGATAGATAGATAGATAGATAGATAGATAGATAGATAGATAGATAGATAGATAGATAGATATGAGGTAGATAGATAGATAGATAGATAGATAGATAGATAGATAGATAGATGATAGATAGATAGATAGATAGATAGATAGATAGATAGATAGATAGATAGATAGATAGATAGATAGATAGATAGATAGATAGATAGATATGAGGTAGATAGATAGATAGATAGATATAGATATGAGGTAGATAGATAGATAGATAGATATAGATAGATAGATAGATAGATAGATAGATAGATAGATAGATAGATATGAGGTAGATAGATAGATAGATAGATATGAGGTAGATAGATAGATAGATAGATAGATAGATAGATAGATAGATAGATAGATAGATAGATAGATAGATAGATAGATAGATAGATAGATAGATAGATAGATATGAGGTAGATAGATAGATAGATAGATAGATAGATAGATAGATAGATAGATAGATAGATAGATAGATAGATAGATAGATAGATATTTTTGGATACTTATTAGTTACATTCAAAGGTATCTGTAAAAATAAGCAGAAAGTCGTCCTCTGTCAGCACTAATAGGATAAGATGTAATCTATGAGGGTATCTGGCAGCAAGTGTTTAATTTCCCTGTAGCGCCACCAAAGGGGAAATTAGGTATTACGCAATGCACATTGAAATTAAAGGGCCGTCCATGCAAAGTAAGGAAGTGTTGGATCCTCCCTATTGAGTAAGAGACACTCTTTGTAGCCACTCTCCCCTTGGGCTAATAGGGTCTCTAATAGGGTACCGTATACAATAATGGGGTTTAGACAACCCCTAGGCATAGTTTAAAGCTCTGTGTTCCTGGTGCAAAAGTTATACCTGGGCTACCACCCATCATATGTGATGACATCATAGTATAGAGAGTATATATTTCACCTAAACATTCACTATTCATTTGTATAGTAAGATACCTCTGTATAACTGTGCATATAGCACGGTAAGTTATTGCGCCTTTACATATAGCGCGCTGTTAATATAGGTCATTATTAATCCATTTAGTCCAACCTGCATTAGAAGCTGTATCAGGCATGTTAGTCTTCATCACTGAGATATAGTCAGACCAGGGCTTTGCAGAGAAACATTTAAAGGGGTTCTCCGCTTTGAACAATCCCTACTTGTCAGAAGGATCCCTTGACAATAAGATGATCGCAAAGTGTCCCCCTGCTGGGACCCCCAGCGATCAGCTGTAATCTGTGGGGAAACCTGTCAGTAAGTGTTAAATTTCCCTGCAGCGCCACCACAGGTGAAATGAAGCATTACATAGTGTTCATTCAAATCAATGGGTTGTCTGTGTAATGCAGGACAGGACATGTAATCCAGAGCGAGAGACATTATATATTTCACAGAGAGATATAATAATTGGAAACATTATGAGACATTATTACAACACATTACTAAACCAGTCATTTGTTTTAGGATTTTGATGGAGGGTTACTAAGTTTTATCATGAAGTTTATTCTTAACCATAGAGTAGTTTGCTGTCAGCAAGGCATGCTGGGAAATCTCACAAGCTCCGCAGTGATTCGGATAATGTGAACATAACGCTGTAGGAGTCAATTACATTAAAGTGCTACCACTTCTTCTCTTCTCGGCTCAGACGCCAATGAAGCCTCAAGAGGTCTCCAGCCTGTGGAAGGCTGAATTAGAAGTTGCACTTCCCATCGTTAAGCCTGGCAAGCCTGGGCATGTGCGTTGCTGGCCATAATGTGTCACTTTATTGCCTTCATATCCTACACTTAAAGCCAATGTTACTCTGCCAAGAGGGTTCTGATTGGAAGATTTGTCGACACTCACTGTGACAGTGACTACAAGTCAGCGCCCTGCTGTGCACCCCGGTAATCCCTGATCTGAGGTCCCGGAATTGGAAGAGATGCCCGATTTGTGGCTTATGTCTGCACAGACCATCACATCATTGTATTATGGTCATGTTGGGAGTTGTAGTGTTCTAGAGTTTAATAGAATTGTATTATGGTCATGTCTAGTGGCCAGTCATGTTAGGGGTTGTAGTGTTCTATGTATAGAGTATGATAGAATTGTATTATGTCATGTCTAGTGGCCAGTCATGTTGGGGGTTGTAGTGTTCTATGTATAGAGTATGATAGAGTTGTATTATGATCATGTCCAGTGGTCGGGTCATGTTGGGGGTTGTAGTGCTCTATGTATAGAGAATAATAGAATTGTATTATCATCATGTCCAGTGGTCGGGTCATGTTGGGAGTTGTAGTGCTCTATGTATAGAGAATAATAGAATTGTATTATGGTCATGTCCAGTGGTCGGGTAACGTTGGGGGTTGTAGTGCTCTATGTATAGAGAATAATAGAATTGTATTATGATCATGTCCAGTGGTCGGGTAATGTTGGGGGTTGTAGTGTTCTATGTACAGAGAATAATAGAATTGCATTATGGTCATGTCTAGTGGTCGGGTCATGTTGGGAGTTGTAGTGTTCTATGTATAGAGAACAATAGAGTTGTATTCTGATCATGTTCAGTGGTCGGGTCATATTGGGGGTTGTAGTGTTGTATGTATAAAGTATAATAGAATTGTTATTATCATGTCCAGCGTCCGGTCATGTTGGGAGTTTTAGTGGTCTATGTATAGAGTATAATAGATTTATATTATGATCATGTCTTGTGGTTGGGTCATGTTGGTAGTTGTAGTGTTCAATGTATAGAGAATAATAGAATTGTATTATTATTATTATTATTATTTTTATAAAAACTATTTACTTGCATTGTCCCGTCTTATAACCTCAGCACTTTTGCGGAGTTACACTGTAAAACAGCTCATTGCAGCTGAGTTCTTGCAAAAGTATGACTGTGTATGACAAGTACAAGAAATATGTAAACCAAGATCTGAAACTTTCCTACATTTTACATGAAGTACAGTAAAAAATAGTGTAGTACCGTGTTAGCCAGAGACAATATGAAATGTTAAAGATCCTGTTTAGATATAGACAGGCTCTGTACAACACTGCCACCATCAGGACATCTTGAGAACTGCATACAGCGATTCCAAACACCAAAAACTGATCATAAAACAAAGAATAAACTCGATGATACTTCACAGATTTGGATACATTTAACGAACATTTTTACCAAAAACCGACTTTTTAACAAAGTATCAAAACCTCCTTTTAGAAAAAGTTGTATAAAACGCAAGAGTTTTTTTGCTAAAACATCTAAAATGGAATTTCCGATAAAGCTCTAAGCCTAGTATGCAAGAATGGACAGTCCTTCCCCACTTCATCCTTGAGCTGTTGTGAAACTACAATCCCCAGCATGCCACGATGGCCGAATACCTCTACTTTAGACTGATACATTGTAACAAACCCATCAGCTGAGAGCAAGGCTAGGTCTGTATGGAGTTTCAGACTCAAGATGTAAACAGGAGTGTTCATATTCAATGACAGAACGCAGAGATCTTGAAAATGGTGAGGAATTGTAACACAAAGTATATTAGTAAGTTGCCTATTTTATTTTTTCCATACCGATGACCTATCCACAGGATAGGTCATCAGTATATGATCGGTGGGGGTCCAAAACTCAGAACCCGAACCAATCAGCTGTTCCTACTGCCTCCAGGTAGCGGATGTTATGCACTGGCCGGTGTCTGAAGCAGATGGCTCCATACACTGCATAGTGGCCGTGCTGCGGTACTGCAATTCTGCTTCTATTCACTTGGAGGCAGCAGGAGCAGCTGATCGGTGCGGTGACCGGATGTCGGACCCGCACCGATCAAATACTATTAACCTATCCACAGGATAGGACATCAGTATGAAAAACCGCCCCGTGCCCGGACAACCCCTTTAATTTACATGAAACCAGAAAATGTATAATGTGGGAATTGTGGGAGTGAAATCCAAACATACAATACAGGCCAATGAGAACATGTCGTATGGACTTTCCCCAGATTATTCTAAGACTGTATATATGACAGAGGTTTAATATTATCATAGGTAAGTAGTGAGGACGTGTCCCGGTGGATTAGTGGATAATAAAAACATCTGATCTGTACATCCCTAAGGATATACAAGACGCCGGGATATTTAGAGCCATCTGTACATGCCGACTACATACCAGTCCATATGCCCTAAAGTTTCTATGTACACAGAAGTGAATGTATGCAACTATTATTACTAGATGTATTCCCCTTTAAATTTAGTTTTCTTAAAGGGACACTACGCCTAAAGCCAGCAGCATATAAAAGTGTATTCTATGTACATCCGACTAATACCGCTTAGACCAGCTGTAAAATAAAACTGTTAGTTGTTATCATTGTGTATGAGAAACTTTCTGATAAGATTTTGCTCCCCTTGGTGTTATCTCTGTATTCTAGGAATGACAATTACTGCAGCTTTTGCAATAGGCACCAATGCCATGTGAGAGTCAGATCACTACCAGACTGCGCCGACCCCTCACCACACGTCCAAACTGAAACATGAGACTTCACGGCTGTACCCAGAAGATTTATACAGCGGGATTTCCTAGAAGCACAAAAATATTATGTTTAATGAAATTCTCTTTTTTGGTTACATTAGGTAATAGAGCAATTCCATAATCACCTCCTATTTCTTTAATCGCTCGCTTTGCTAGTGCGGTCAATTTGGGTAATAAGATCAGGGGCTGCAACTCCTATGGTGGTTGTCACCCAGCTTTCCTATATCCTGAATGGAAATTGACAAAGCATTATATAATCTATATATCTATAGGGGATCTACACCCAGGCTGGTTACAATAAGGTTCAGCAGCCAAATGTGGCTCATGGGTTCAGGATTCAGATTCCTAGAGCTGTCCCAATATGCAACACATCTGTGACCCTTTCTGCCCGACTTGTCTTCTCCAGCTTTTGACCCCACAGATTGGCGCAGAAGAGATAGAGCTGATTGGCGGCTCACATGCCAGCTACTGGGCTCCATGATGACATTTAGCTGCTAACGACTCAATGTTACCTATGGTCGAAGAAGTTGCGTTACAATATGGTCAATGTCCAGAACTTTTTACCTCCTAGGGAAACATTGAGGACGTGTGCCAGGCGCAGTAATGGAGCAATCTGACTGTAGTTCGCTGGCGATCAAGTCCTAGCATTAAAGAATTAGAGGGCAGCAGAGGGTAATAAAAGGGAATTACAGCACAAAAGGGGTGTGGTTTATGCAAATTTTCACTGAAAGGGCTGTTTCTGGCAGGTATGGGGCATTCCCCTGCAGAACAGGAGAGGGGCTTACAAATATAAGTCATAGTCTCTATAGTAGATATTCCGTCATGTGACTTCCACTTATAAGAGCACATTTATAAAAGTGGAGGTCCAATGACAGGAGGTCCATGCACTGAGGAGTTAAGGCCCTTTTACACGGGCCAATGTGGGGGCAAACGCTCCTTCATCCTCTGATCTGCTCGTATATGCGGCTAAAAATGGTCGCTAGTCGACAGCACATTTCAGGGAGACGTGCTGCCACCATGAAGGAAATGTATGGGACGAGCGATCGTAGTAACGATCGCTCATCCCTATACATAACCCATCATTGCTTCTTGTGAAAGGAGCAAACGAGTGCCGATCAACGAGCTGTCTTGTTGATCGGCACTGGTTTCCATATTGGCCCGTGTAAAAAGACCCTTAGTCTGTGATGCTACCATGTCAACCCCAAAGCAAGCACAATATTTCCATTACTGCTGAAATGAAGAGATCAGGAGAAAGAGGAAAAACTAAAACAATCTCTATACTAGAAAGTGTTATATGTATACCCCTTTAAGGAAACAGTCCCAATTTTCACAAGACAGTCCCAAGAACCAGATTGCAAAAGCAGTGTTGTATCAATTAGTATTGAATGCCCTTTTGTGTGGGCGTTCCCGGATAGAACGGGGAGGGGCTTATATGTCACATGATTTGGATTGAAATGTTGGAAGGTATGCTGACGCGCAATTGGGTTTTACAAGAAGGCAATGATCCAAAAATACAAACGTCTACACCTGGAGGGCTGCGGAGAAATGAATTTACAATTGGGACCAAAAGAGAGGGTGCAATAAAATACTACTCCAACATGAAATAATGCGCAGGGCGTGTATTATTATGCAGGACCAGACGGACGTCCTGAACGGAGCAATATTGTAAGTTTAGGAATACATAAAGAGTCAGACGCGACGCTTAGCGTGTATATATTATACACGTTTTGTCTCATTTTGTTGGAATGTGTTGTTCAAACTTTTGTGTTGTTTATGTGATCCATATATGTGGGGTTAGTGACTGCCTCCATTTTTGATCTTGCACTCCTCCCATTCTGCCCTGGGTGATTTTAATTAGTTTAATGCTGGTTCCTACCATCCCCAGATATATCTGCAGGCCTAGTCCCAGTTCTGGGTGTATGTGCAGCGTAGGTTCCCCCTCATAGAGGTTGCCTTGTCGTGGCAGGTGGGATCACACAATTTGATCAAAATGTGCGCTAAGAACCTCCCTAATGTAAGTAGATTTCGCAGTAATGTATATTTATTTATATTTACTGGTTTAGGTGCCATTAGTGTTCGCAGTGTGCGGTCACCAATTTTCTTGTGAAATATATATATATATATTTAGTGTGTTCTACTGTATATTATTATTTTTTGGTGTTGCTCATATGAAGATTTGGAAGGTCTGTCTGATTACTCAGTGCTCTACATCTACAGGATATGAAAGTGTCACAGACCACGTGCATCATTCATTGTGAGAAGAGGTTAAAACTCTTAAGGGCGTATTAATTGGCTTTCTTTCCACATTCAGATTAAAGGGACACTAAGCCTAAAGTCCTTGAACCTTTCGATGTGCAATTGAATACAATCTATTGCTCACTGTTATCAGCCATATCAGGCAGGAGAGAGATTAACTGTCGTTTTCAGGAAGTCCTAAAATATGGCTGCGTCCATGATCACCACTTCATGTCCCATACCTCCAGAAAATCACACATAGGTAACGCGTATAAGGGACAATACACCTGCGACCTGTGAACACATTCAGCTCAGCGGATACGTGAGCAATAATATAACATAACTTGAATTAAATCATACTTGTAATTATGAGCTGCTTAACCCCCCAGTGACTCACATTCCATTTCACTGCCAAGGATTAACACTTTTCCGGTCCCCTCTGTCGGCATGAGGCATAAAACCACATTATAAACACAAATAACATAAATTAAAGTGGTGTTTGTGAGGGGGGAAAAAAAAGTATTTTTTTTCCTCCAGAAACAGCACCCCCTGGTCTACTGGTAGTGTCTGGTATTGCAACTCAGCCTCATTCAACTGATGCATTTGACGGAGGAGCTAGGAGTCACCTCTGGTGATGGGTCTTCTGCCGAAATGTCTATATTGTTAGTCCAGATGTCACCCTGTTTAGATTCACACATGGCTGCAAGGCCATAGCACTGACCACTAAGCCCTTGTCATGAGCCGCTGCAGGCTGGAGAAGAGGCTGAATATATGGGATGAGTAATAGGAAGTCCAGAAATCTCACTATCCCCGTGATCACTTCATCTCGTACCTCCGGACACATTTATATACATAGTCGTGATGTCATAGCTCGGCTTATAATGCTCCTGTACTATAATAAGACGACGACATTAGATGCAGCGGTCCTTTAATTGGGCAAAGGAATACGCGTTATAGTACGAATAAATGTAGAAATACAAGAAAATATATTTTCTGTACTCGCCATCCAGCAAACCCAGAAAAATCAAAAACAGAAACGTGTCCCTTTAAAAAAAAAAACACAAAAAAAACCAAACGACTTTCTAAAGACACGATTCAGGCAACCATTTTGGAAACGCCACCATTTGCGCCTACAATGCTCGGAATATTAACCTCTAAAATGGCGCCTGGTGGATAAAAAAATATCAAAGCACATTTTAAAAAAATGGCGAAAGTTCCTCCGTGCAGTTTTGCTGACCGTACGATCTCTGTCTGACTGTCGGATGTTTCATCAGCTGTGATGCCAAGAAAGTCGTCTGAAAATCCCTGCGCCAAAGAAACCGCCGATCTCTTACCCGCGATCCACAAAGGATGTTCCCCGTGTTGTGAAAAAAAAAAGGAATAAATGAATTTTACAGGCGTTTCGGTTGAATGAAGAGCGTGGTGGTCACGTGACCTCATTCATTACACAGAAGTGGCCACATTTAAGGTCGTTTTATAAAGTTCTCTCTTCCTATTCTCACAATACAACAACAGCAAACGACAGAAATGAATAATAACAATGTATAACATATATAATATATACATAGTCAGAAACCCTCCAACACAAGGATAATATGTCATAGAGGTCAGTCTATAAGGGCCGGACAGGAGCCCCTAAATATGTGTAAGACCGATCTCATCATCCCGCTATGTGTCAGACCAGAGGGTCTATCTATCGATCTATCGATCTATCGATCATATACCTCTGTATGCAATACAGTTTCATGCATCACCATTGGCTCCCATTGTAAAAATGTTATACAGCGCAATATACTTTTCTTGCAGGATCCTCTTAGGGTATGTGCACACACACTAATTACGTCCGTAATTGACGGACGTATTTCGGCCGCAAGTACCGGACCGACCACAGTGCAGGGAGCCGGGCTCCTAGCATCATACTTATGTACGATGCTAGGAGTCCCTGCCTCGCTGCCAGACAACTGTCCCGTACTGTAATCATGTTTTCAGTACGGGACAGTTGTCCTGCAGCGAGGCAGGGACTCCTAGCATTGTACATAAGTATGATGCTAGGAGCCCGGCTCCCTGCACTGTGTTCGGTCCGGGACTTGCGGCCGAAATACGTCCGTCAATTACGGACGTAATTAGTGTGTGTGCACATACCCTTAGGGTATGTGCACACACACTAATTACGGACGTAATTCGGGCGTTTTTGCCGCGAATTACGTCCGAAAAATGCGCCTCAATAGCGTTGACAAACATCTGCCCATTGAAAGCAATGGGCAGACGTTTGTCTGTTCACACGAGGCGTATATTTACGCGCCGCTGTCAAATGATGGCGCGTAAATAGACGCCCGTGTCAAAGAAGTGACCTGTCATTTCTTGGGGCGTAATTGGAGCCGTTATTCATTGACTCCAATGAATAGCAGCGCCAATTACGTCCGTAATGGACGCGGCGTTCAAGCGCCTGCACATGCCGGTACGGCTGAAATTACGGGGATGTTTTCAGGCGGAAACATCCCCGTAATTTCAGCCGTTACGGACGCTGTCGTGTGAACATACCCTTATAATGAAAAGTTGACTACACCTATTGATACAGTTAAAAAAAAAAACATAAACCGCTGAATACCCCCTGTGCACACGCCAAGAGGAAATTTTTGGGCATATACCGGGTCCATTATACTCCATGGAACGGTTGGCGGATACATCAAGAGTATTTCCCAGCGTATTCTCCGAACATAAGGAAAAACTAGGTGTGACCCAAACTTATTTACAGCAATATCATCCAACCTACAGCTGTATACATCATTAAAGGGACATACTCACGGTCTACTTATTACCAGAACACATATGTGATATCACCGTAGGCTGAGCTCTGCTACATGTGTAGCTATATTATAAGCAGTGATGAACGAGGCCTAGTTAGACATCCGGCCATTTTTAAATCGGAGAATCCTCTCGTGTTTTTATTTTAAATATATATATATTTTTTTTAATATTAATGATGCAATTATTTTGTTTGCTAGTTTCTGTAACTCTCATTCATTTCAATAGGGGGAGAGTGAGACCTCACATACGTGGCAAGCCCTCCCCGGCCAAAATCATCCTGTTCTTTGATTTCAGTGGTCAGACTCCTCCGCCATGATGAATATTTTATAAGCTTTGCTATTGAAACAATATAATGGGGAAAAAACCCTATAAAAAAAAACCGCCATAGCTATAGAGTGCGTCACATTAGCACGGAAATGGCGCCAGAAGCTGCACATCTAATAGGCATCATAAGGAACATCCGCATCTCGCGACAAATTCTGCTTCTTTTGTTAGGGATCGATGCCCGGCTGTCACCACGTGCTCCTATACATTTTACTCTAATTCAAAGTAATAGTGCTTTATTTACCTACGACGTGACAAAGTAACAAGACCATAGTGTGACTTCTCTTATAAATGTACACGTGCTGTACGTTACGTGTGAATATGTGATATTCAGTAATAGTATGGTGAGAAGACATATACAGATGTAGCAGAGCTGACTGTGCCGTACTCAGATTTCTATCAAGTTTTGTGGTTTTCCATAGGACTGCGTGTAAAGCGGCTACATAATCCGAATTCAGGGAGTCATCACGGTGCACAAAAAGTTCAATCACAAATTCCACTCCCCCAGTATACAAGCTATAGAGTCAGATTTATTAGGTATATGCCTCTATATGTGTTAGTATTATGATATCAGTCCAATTTACCAATGACTTGGTGTCTAGGCTTTCACGTGGTGGTCCTTACTGACTGTCCTCGATACAACTAGGAGACCCTAAGGACTCTATATCTGTCCAGCGAGGAAGTATTAAAGTATAGACTTACCCCACTTCCATTCGTTTTATTCTTGACTGTCTCTCTGTGCTTGGAAATACCCCACTGAGTGGCACAACTTATTTTTAGGGCGCCAGTAACTCCGTTTATACAGAAGCGTGGGTGGCACTGTCATAGACCACGTGATCTTATTTGTCATCAAAATGCTGAAAGTTTTAAGGACGTTTTGAAACTTCCACTTCTCTCAGTGTTAAAGTGAGAGATGTGTCTTTAATAAGTTATTAACCCGGTTTCAGTCTTGGATGACGGTGTTAATATAGGGGAAGGGCCTGTAGTCGGTGACTGTTGTATCATTTATATTTCCGTGTCGGTGTTCTGGGCTCGTTTTAATGTGGGCTGTTTTCATTTCTGTAATTTATCAAGGTATCGTGTAGTGCAATGTGGTTAGACTAAAAATTGAAGTTACACAGAGAATTTTTTAATGAGAACTATCGCTTTACACTAATCCGATATCCAACGGCGCCTCTGTAAAAAAGCACCAGACACCGGAAGATCCTCCCACATCTTCCCACCCAAGAAATCGTGGGTAGCGAACTTCAAACATATACCCAGCCCCTTCATATATAGGCCACTCCGCCAAGCGCCATTCAATCATGGTGTACTGCACATGTACTGTTGCAAATTACAAGGGCGGTTATGTCTTTCAGCATGAGATAAATCCTAAGATACCGGACCCCAAAAATCATCCACACCCAAGCACTCAGATGATGACCCATCCACTCTACCCCAGCCCCTGTCAAGTCTAAAATTTAGATTGAGAAGGGAAGATTCTGTAGGGCGGGAGTCAGAGGAGGCCCCGGTGTGGGACAATACTCTACTCTTCCGGGAGTCCTTGAGGTCTCCATGAGTCTAATCTGATTGTTATTATTGCCTCTGTGCATTAATCCTAAAAGGCCCCTTAATGAGTAATGTCAGAGGGTCTGTCGGCTGGGATATGTAGGGGGTAGGCTTTGATAAAAACGGGCTTTTGGCCACTGAGCTATAGGGTAGGTGGGCCATTAGATGTTATTAGATGTTGGCATTAGAAAACATTGTCCTGCCTCAGAATCATAGACATAAGATTGAGTCAATGGTTCCCATGGTGCCTATTTTTATGTGTAGGCCCAAATAGACAGTCCCGTCGAGGGAAACCTGGATCTAACAGGTTATATTTTAAACCGTCCAAATCCATTGTTTCCGATACAGATGAGCAGCTCCAGAGATGTCCAGCAGCTTGGTCCGAGACAAGGGGTAGGTATCTACAAATTCCATGGGGTTGTCATCCAGCTTTTCTGGAGTTTTGAACAAAAAATTACGTACTCATCCAGTAATACCGAAGCATTTTTAAGACTTATTCTACAACAGTGGTAACCCCATAGCAACATCAACTGCGGCCATATGGGTGTAATGACGGAGTAAGGAGACAGACAGGTTAGCCCTAATCTACCCGCCACTCAGTCCCTGTCTACTTGCACGACCCGTCCTAGGCGACGGAGTACAACTGGGCGACGGTCCCTACGCTCAATACGTGCACGAGAGACAAACAGACAAGGGTACACAGAAGCTACGGGAAATGGGGCAGTTGCCCACGGCAACACCGTGAGCAACAAGAGTAGTGAACGAGCCAAGTCAAACCAGGAGTGTACGAGGTACCAAACGCAGAGCAGGAGAGTAGTCAGCAAAGCCAGGGTCAATTTGAAGCAGAGGTCAATAGTACTAGCAGGAACAGCAGAGCCAGGAAACAAGAGGGAATCACAGGCAAAGGAAAGCAGGAAATGAAGGTATAAATAGACAGAGGGCGGGAGCTAGCTCCGTCTGGCCAGGCTGTGATAGGTTCTCCCACTCCTCAGCCTACCAGCCTCCGTGGTAGCAGATCGAGTCACTTTATCAGACCTAGGAGCAGATGCAGACTGATTAATCACGGGCGTCGACACAGAAGCTGTGTCTGGCAGATCCTTTACAGTACCCCCCCCCCTTTTATGAGGGACCACTGGACCCTTCCTAGGTGGACCTGGCTTATTGGGGAACCGAAGTTGGAACCTCCTGAGCAATAGCCCAGCGTGAACATCCCGGGCGCGTACCCAAGTCCTCTCCTCTGGCCCGTATCCTCTCCAATGGACCAGGTACTGGAGGGAGCCCTGGACCATCCTACGGGGAGCAGCGTTTCAGGAGGGAGGCATGAAACACGTCGTGTATTTGAAAAGACTAGGGTAACTCCAGCCGGAAGGAGACAGGGTTAAGGACCTCAATGACCTTGTACGGCCCTATATACCGGGGAGCAAATTTTTTGGACGGAACTTTAAGACGCAAATTTTTTGAAGATAGCCACACCAGATCCCCGACCACAAACAAGGGGTTAGCAGAACGTTTTCTATCTGCCTGAGTCTTTTGTATTCTCTGGGACGCCTCTAGGTTCTTCTGAACCTGGGCCCAGACTGTGCACAGTTCCCAATGAACTACATCTACCTCGGGATTGTTGGAACCACCAGGTGAAACGGAGGAAAACCGTGGATTAAACCCAAAATTACAGAAAAAGGGCGAGACCCCTGACGAGTTATTGACCCGGTTATTAAGGGAAAATTCGGCGAGGGGAATGAAGGAGACCCAATCATAATGACAGTCGGAGATAAAACACCTTAAATATTGTTCTAGAGACTGATTAGTCCTCTCAGTTTGGCCATTAGTTTCAGGATGGAAGGCCGAGGAGAAGGACAGATCAATCTCCAACTTTTTACAGAAAGCTCTCCAAAACAATGAAACAAACTGTACCCCTCTGTCAGAAACACTATTGACGGGAACCCCATGGAGACGCAGGATGTGTTTGACAAACAAGGTAGCTAACGTCTTGGGATTGGGTAGTTTCTTGAGCGGCACAAAGTGGCACATCTTACTAAAGCGGTCTACTACAACCCACACCACCGACTTACCTTGAGATGGAGGCAGATCGGTGATAAAATCCATGGAGATATGGGTCCAAGGTCTCTGGGGAATTGGCAAAGAACATAGTAAGCCCGCTGGTCGGGACCTGGGAGTCTTGGACCTAGCACAAATTTCACAAGCGGCGAGGTAGGCCTTAACGTCTTTAGGCAACCCAGGCCACCAATAGGTTCTAGCAATGAGGTGTTTGGTACCCAGGATGCCAGTGCAGAGTCATGATTTTCCCTGAGTACCCTTAGTCGGAATTGCAGGGGAACAAACAGCTTGTTCTCAGGAAGGTTCACGGGAGCTGAACCTTGATCAGCCGCAATTTCATAGACTAAGTCAGAATCAACAGAGGATATTATTATACCTGGTTAGCATCACGCTGGTTGCACCTCTGAGCTTGGGCTTGGACCTGTAGGGAGAGACCCTGCATTTGCTGGGCCAGGGTCTCAAGGGGGTCCATTGCAGTAGGAACCAGAGTA
Organism: Rhinoderma darwinii; assembly: GCF_050947455.1. Classification (NCBI taxonomy): domain Eukaryota; kingdom Metazoa; phylum Chordata; class Amphibia; order Anura; family Rhinodermatidae; genus Rhinoderma; species Rhinoderma darwinii. Next base: position 17,824,497 of record NC_134696.1, on the reverse strand, counting down.
GAAAAGGTATATGGGCCTGTGATTATGTAATGACGGGGTAAAGAGACAGACAGGTGAGCCCTAATCTACCCGCCACTCAGTCCCTGCCTACTTGCACGACCCGTCCTAGGCGACGGCGTACAACTGGACGACGGTCCCTACGCTCAATACGTGCACGAGAGACAAACAGACAAGGGGACACAGAAGCTACGGGAAATGGGGCAGTTGCCCACGGTAACACCGTGAGCAACAAGAGTAGTGAACGAGCCAAGTCAAACCAGGAGTGTACGAGGTACCAAACGCAGAGCGGGAGAGTAGTCAGTAAAGCCAGGGTCAATTTGAAGCAGAGGTCAATAGTACTAGCAGGAAAAGTAGAGCCAGGAAACCCGACAGAGGCACAGGCAAGGAAGAGCAGGAAATGAAGGTATAAATAGACAGAGGGCGGGAGCTATCTCCGTCTGTCCAGGCTGTGATAGGTTCTCCCACTCCTCAGCCTACCAGCCTGAGTGGTAGCAAATCGAGTCACTCTATCAGACCTAGAAAGATAAAGAGGAGACCCCTAGTGGTTGGCAGGGATATATTAACAATGAAAAATAATGTGCCTAGGCACAAAAGGTCCCAATTTCCCAACCACCATCGAATAATGTCAGTTAAAATATAACTTTTATTAATGTATCAAAATAGAGACAAACAACAAGTAAGGGTTAAAATTGGTTTAGATGAACGAGTGGGTTAGATGAACGAGTCCTCCTGACCACTAATGAGTTGCCCCTGGTAGTATGAAGCGGCCTGTTAAAGGGGCCCTACGTCATTTTTTATATGGGCCACCCCTGAAAACAGTTAAATAGATTTTATAACAACTTGAGGATATCTTAAATACTTACAATTCCAGGTCATGTTTTGCTTTTAAACGGATGTACTCCAAATTATTCATAAGACACAAGAAAGTGGAGAAGAGAGAGAGAGAAGTGGGGACATTCAGGGGTTTATTGCCCAGTACTGTAGCACACAACCTAACCACGTATCTAGAATCATCCCAGTCATTCCTTACTCCTGACTAGTAGAAGAAAAAGAAGAAGTCCCGTCAGTGCATGACATGAGGCCCTACCTGATCTGAAGTAGTTTGCAAACCTGCAGGAACTTCTTACAGAGAGGAGCGTCATGTTCTTATGAAACAGCCGTCACTGCACAAGGGCCATGTAGCGTCTATGTCTCCTAGGCGATGACATTACGACTACTGAAGAATAGGTGAGAGCGTGGCTCGGTTTGTGTGCTCCTTCCTGGAACACTGAGCACACACAAACTGGGAGTGTTATGCTCGGCTTGTAAGGAGCCTCCGAAATGCAATGCACATGCCAACTTTATAAGAAGAAAAACTTTTACCTTTCCCAGAATGATTACAGGGCTTGGATCTAGTGACTTTTCTGCGTGTGAATGGCATATTAAAAGGGGCTTTGGCACATGAACTAGTTTTACGAACTAGGGGACAATCTTGTATTAAGCATCCCTGAATTTTTTATATATACCGGTAATTCCTTATATATAAATGCAGCTAGCAGAATCCACAAATAGGTTATGGGAACTGCATTGGGTGTATTGCACCATCCATGAGGCAATTTGAGTACTTTGCCTCATGCAGTACCCTTCCCTGACTGCAGGGGTCAGAATTTTGTTATTGGAGGAAATGTAGCTCTCACTGTTATGGGGGCACTTAGACTGGCACTTTAATGAGGGCACTGTGGTTGTCAATTTTGTCATGGGACAGTTTGACTGGCAACGTAATGGGTGTGACAGACACTGGAACTATGGGGGCACTCTGGCTATTGATGTTATGGGGCAATTTGGTTGGTACTCTTATTATGAGAGGACTGTGGTTGACGCTGTTATAGGGGAACAGTTGCTGTCATGGTTATGGGACAATTTGACTGGCACTGTAAGGCCCTGTTCACACAGAGTTTTTTTGGCGCTGATTTTGATGCGGAAACCGCGTCGGAATCAGCGCCACAAAACGGTCAAAATAGCCCTTATTGATTTCAATGGGAGGCAGAGGCATTTTTTTCCCGGGCGGCTTTTGAGCCACTCGTGGGGAAAAAAAAGCGGCATGTCCTTGCCACGGTCTCCGCCTCTGACCTCCCATTGAATCAATGGGATGCAGAAAAAAACCTGTGGCGCTCGTTTCCGAGCATTTTTCGCTACGTTTTTTGCATTAGCTTCAATGGCCGCAGGCGAAAAACGCTGCAAAAACCGGAAGGAATTCTGACACCGTGGCTTTTATTATAGGGGCACTGCCCACAAATTATGAGGATGTGGTCAGAGGTGGAGCTTATGTTTATTAAAAATCTGCAGCAACACAAAAACCCTCGCCTCTCGTTGAAGTCACTACGATTATTAGCGGACAATGAAGAGATGCCACAACATATAGTAAGTGCACAATGATGGAATATAAAAACGATGTAACACAAAAAGATACATCAATGTTACAGTGTATACAGATATACAGATCGTGTTTCTTAATGCTCCTTAGCCAAGTACACCCCCCCCCCCCCCGCGCGCTCAAAGAAATGACATCAAAGTAGCCATAAAGCTGATTAGAAACTGTGCCGTACCTATAAAAAACATGAGCACAGAGCGAGTACCCCCTAGAGACATGGCACGTGCCCCCTGGGGTACACGTAGTGCCACAGGTTGAGATCCCAGCCTGTACATTGTATATGTAATGTATTTCTGGCAGCTAAATGACTGTATAGGGTCAATGAAGCAGGAGACACAGGTAACCTACACAATACAGTACAGAGAACATGAAGAACAGTCATTATAAGAAACGTACACTGTGAGCATTTGCATATTGCTGGCGTTCGTGTCGTCAGAACACAACATTTCAATCCCCTATAGTCACAGTCTCCGCATTACGTGAAAAATGGAAAAACCTTCACATGAAACCGCAACATAAAAATAAAGTCAATACAAACCCTGCATTATATTCTATATAACCAATGCGAACAGATACAGAGGTATCTCCTCATCTGCCATGTGGAATGTTACGTTCCAACCTATTAGCCCGCCATGTGTTGGAGACAGGTCAGTGGCCATATTCCTTGTACAAATCCCAGGGTTGGTGGGGGACCATCATTAGGGATCGGGCCAGATAATAGCACAGCCAAAATGGGCAGTAGCGCCAAAGCCGCCATTATTTAGAGGCCTTCCATATCAAGTCCTCGTTATAGTTACCTCCCTAGTGGGTCAACTTGAATCTTTGACATGGGACTGTTATGTGCTTATTGTATAACACCATTATGTAAGTGCTGCGCGTCAGTATTATGTGGGCATTGTATGGTGGCATTATTTAGGCATCATAATTTTGGTGGTTTGTGAGAGAAATTGAAGTGGGTCTTTACAAAATTTTTACTCAGTTGCGTCCACGGATCTTTATCAAGCCCTGAATATACATTACCGGAAGTCACTCACCTCCGGCCATCTCTTGTGTAGTAGTTGTCTGCTGTCTGGTGTAACAAGTAATGGATTAGAGGCAGGTCTTCTCACTGTTATGGTGCCCAGTGCCAAATTGGGCCAACCCAAGCACCAACTCCCATATTGGTAAAGGGGCATCTGGAGTGTGTACACCTCATTATTATTCTGTTGTATATGATCATCCTGGGTTGAGACTAGGGGTCAAAAAGCTGATGACCAAGTGTGTAGATGCCTTCTGTACCTAGAGAGAGGGCATCAGGACGCTTACCCCTAACAGGATCAACAGGACTATCATACAGTACTCCTGTCATATTCACTGGCTAGTACTATTATATAAGGATTATGGATACTACAGTTATGGTTTACATGGGTACTGTGAATGGTACTATTATGTAAGGATTATGGATAGTACTATTATATAAGGATTATGGATAGTACTATTATGGTTTACATGGGTATTGTGGTATTATTATATAAGGATTATGGATAGTACTATTATGGTTTACATGGGTGCTGTGAGTGGTATTATTATATAAGTATTATAGATAGTACTATTGTGGTTTACATGGGTGCTGTGAGTGGTATTATTATATCATTATTATGGATAGTACTATTATGGTTTACATGGGTAATGTGATTCATACTATTACATGAGCATGATGGCTGGGCACTGATATGGCTGGTAATAATATATTGCTACAGATTTGTAAAGACACTAATATGTCTGGTAGAAGCAGTGTATATTGGAGATGAGCTTGCCCCACCATTACTTTCACCTACTGTGTTATATTATAATCTTTAACTACAAGACCTGATGAATATTATATGTGACATGCATAGACGCAGGTCCGTTACCCATGGAATATTAATAGTATTTTACACCATGAAATAGCAAGTGAAAGTCATTTATATTGTGTAAACTGAGCTGCGGAGCCTCTGGGAATCCACCTGAGCAGTCATCTCACAGCACCTTGCTTGTCTCTAAACAATTAGTATGAGCTGGTGTCTTGGGCCATCTGTGAATGAGCTGATTAAGAGAAGACTTTATACGACGTCTCGTACTATGACTGCACAATCTCTACAAGCCGAATCACAGCGAAGTCAAGTCACACCACAACAATACAATGTCTGGCAAAGAATCGGGCGTCAAATTACAATATAGAAGCGTACTCGGGTATTTGATAAAATAATAATTATTTAAAGCTAGGGGGCGACATGGGTGCTTCTTGAGTTCAAGTTTGACTTATTAATTATATATATTAAGGTTCCTCACCCCAAAACTCGTGTCTATGGGAGGCCACACCCCAATATCAGCCCATTTTGAATGAAGCCAATGTTTGGACAATGGTTGTAAAAACTGGAAAACCCCTTTAAATGGCATATTCTCTCACATTCACACATAGAAGCACAATGTTCATCGAATTATAGTAGATTAAAATGAAAGATTTGCCCCGTGAGCAACAAGTGAGGTGAACGAGCCGAGTCAAACCAGGAGATGAGCGAGGTACAAAAACGCAGAGCAGAAGAGTGGTCAGAAAAGCCAAGGTCAATCACAAGCAGAGGATCAGTAGTTCAAGAAGCTGCAGCAGGGCCAGGAAACAAACAGAGAAGAATCACAAGCAAAGGAGGAACAGGAAAGGCAGGTATAAATAGACAGAGGGCGGGAGCTAGCTCCGTCTGGCCAGGCTGTGATAGGCTCTCCCACTCCTAAGCCTGCCATCCTGAGTGGTGGAAGCTGGAGTCAGTCTCACAGACATAGAAGCAGGTGCAGACTGATTACCTATGGGCGTCGACACAGAAGTTGTGTCTGGCAGATCCTTTACATATTCAGTGGGCATCACATAATCTGGCTAGAGTCGCTTAAAATAGAGACCCATGAGCAAGGCCTGTAGTGGCACATGGGCAAAAACTTGTATGGCTGCCAGAACCTTCCTCTCGTATATGGTCACACAAAAATTGTGGGAGAGGTAGGTGGGTGTCCAGTGGGAATGAGGTTATATTGCCTGGTAGCCTGTGTGGATTACATTTCCTCCATCCAGTGGGGGAGGTAAACTACCTTGTGTCTGAAAAAGGTGATGGTCCCACTTGTAGGTCTGCCTGATATCCTATCACCAGACCGAGGCCGCTGGGACTAATGACATCATATAAGTAAACTATGCAGGCGATCAGATCAGCAGATAGTAGAGCAGAAGATTTTTTCGGCACCACCCCCACCGGTAGCTGACCCATGGCAATTGGCCATGAAAATGCTGACTCCTATGGAAAAATGAAGTACAGTTTTGGAACGATCTGGTTTCTTTGCTTTTACTAATCGTCTTACGTTCTTGTCCAGGTGATTTCCCCCGTTCACTTACTCCTCCTCCATTTAGGAACTCTCCCTCCCATGGAACGGAGCAAACTGGCGACTATAGTGGATGTTGTTCAATCATTATATTGGTGGAGAGGAGAACCAGGGCCAATTGCCCATTTTGTTGCCAGCTCCTACAAACTACAATCATTCAACCTTCTAATTTTTTCAGATAAAGACTAATCTGCAGGATACCGTCTTAAAATTTCCCTCCAGGGTCCATGATAAATGAAGCCGCAATATATCCCTAAAACATGCATTGTGGTGGATCTACGGCCTCGTTCAGCACAGACAGGAAGAAGTGGTAGTCACAAGGTGCAGAGCTATAAATCCTTGCATGAAATATACGAAATTTGTAGAAACCCTTAAATTTAACTGCAAGAGAAAACTAGACTCATTGTACTTTAAATAATTACAACAAATCTTCAAGCTACAATAAAGCTTGCACAATATATACTATTAGGGGGAAGGGGCATCTTCCTCACTTTCCAGCAGCCTGTAATAACGCATTCCTAGCCCGCAGACTCTCTCTGTAAATGTTTACAAACCTCCTCAGTCACCTAAAAATCTATCTAGTGTAAAACATTAAATAGAAGACAGGTATGGGGAGGAGGGGGATGCAGCTTCTCACTAAAGTTGGCCATACACATTAAACAACTGTCGGATGAACGCACGTTTGGCCGACTCCCCGATAAACATGCTCTGTGGAGAATGTTTCTTTCAATGGGGGAAGGGGAATATGCCGCTGTCAGACACCTGCGGCAGTGGCTAAACTTTCGTGAGAACAAAGGATCGGGCATTTTGAAATCCAACATGCCTAGTCCTTCTTTCCCTGACAACTGCCTTCGGGTGGCCCTTCAACACATTAGATCATTGGCTGACCCGGCCAAAACGGCCAACATTTCTGTCTGTACTGCATCCAATAGCTCTGCAGTTGCCTAAGGAGTGAATATGAATTTTTGTCTGTAACCACACGTATGCTTTAAATGTTACACAGAAGACGCCCCTTTAGATATGTTCCATGTTTCATCATCCCATACAATCATACAGTTCCTACAAACTCATCGATCGGTAAATCAAAAATGTTAAAATTTTTTTTTTTCTTTTGCGACTCAATAATATGTTTATTTTATCGGTAAGCCAATTATCCCTTTGTTTACCACGTTGTCGCCTTAATTTGCACTTTCCTCCACGACAGTGGAAATGAGAAATGATAACAAGTTGGAAGCTTTCAAACTGTAGAGAAATAATTAGTCTGAATATTGTCTGAGGGTAGAAATTAAGGGAGACAATGCATGTTTGGGCACGTTTTTATAAAGAGAAAAAAAAAATAGGAGAGAAGATCGTCAATTATCAGACGGTTGTGTTGACATAGTTAGGACTACTGGGAAGAAAATGTGTGGAAATAAAAATATAAATGAAGGTCTAATCATATAGTGTTACAGATCGGGACGAAACAGAGAAATGGCGAATTGCTTTTTTATATATATATAAATAGGTGGGTCGGGAAGTGTCATGCTGCTGTAGCTGAATCAGTGGGGGCGCTGTCACTTGTGCATATGTGGTCCTCTAATTTTCAACCTATAAACCGACCAAACCCAAGAGGTCTTTCCTGGTGACAGGTTCCCTTTAAAGTAACGGTCAGGGTCCGACAATCAGCACCCCCGCCGATCATGCGAGCGCTGTGGCCCCTTCAATACTGTCACTGCTTGTACTGTGAATGGCCGATACACTTGTAAGTGCCGGGTCACAGAATTACAGTCTTCTCCCATTCACTTCATTGGTAGAAGACTGTAATACTGTGAACCGCGACTACAAGTGTGTCGGCAATTCACTGTACGAGCAGTGACACTAATAAAAGGGTATCGTACGAGCGCTGCGGCCCCTTCAAAACATTTGATCGGTGGGGGTGTCGGGAATAAGACCCTCACTGATCAGATATTGATGGCCTAACCTGAGGATAGGCCATCAATATCTGATGACTTGACAACCCCTTTAATCACATCAGCGTTGCTTTCTGTTGAGGTGTTCCGTCGGAGCGTTCCGTCAGGGGAACCCCTCAACGGAAAGGCAAACGGAAACCTTAGCTTCCGTTTGCATCACCATTGATCCCAATGGTGACGGAAACTTTGCTAATGGTTTCCGTTGTTTTTGAAAGAATCAATACTTCACACAGCCTTAGCTGTCATATGTGTTTACATGGGGAATAACACTATATCTGGGCATTATATGACATATCTTGTATTTTTTTAGCAGTTTTCCCATCTGCAGGCTCTATCTCGAATTCTCAGTTTCGCCTGAGTTAGCAGGTGGGGCCTGACTGCTATCATGTTTTCTATATACAGCACAGAAGAGAACATCCTGCTCCCCTATCTCTTTGAAGCACACTCTCAGAAGCAGATACATGGAGGACATTACACAGAACAGAGCAGTGTAGCTATGAATCAACTACTAGGGTGAGATATAACACTTACTAGAAGCTGCAGCAGAGTCTCTGTGTGTCTCTCTGCCTCTCTCTCACTCTGTTCCCTCTTCCATAGACTTCTATGGGAGCCTGATAAGTTGAGACAGAGGCATTTTTCTAATAAGATATATCACATATTCGCTTTTACTATTGATTTATTCTAAACTTGTTGAAAACTTAGTGACCATAAAATTCTAACTGCCTGTATCCACCACTAGAGGGAGCTTAGGAGATAACTGCATACTGTTCATACATTGAACTCAATAGTAAATCAGTATGCCCATAAACTTTTAGGGTATGTTCACACGATGAGAGGCATTTATGTGTGAAAAGACAGTCTGTTAACAGCTGCCTCGTTTCACACGTAAATGCTCCTCCTCGCATTTTGCGAGCCGTCTGAGACGCTCGTAAATCTTGAGCTGTGCTTCATTGAGTTCAATGAAGAACAGCTCAAATTACGTGGCAAAGAAGTGCCCTGCACTTCTTTGCCGAGGCAGTCAATTTACGCGACGTCGTTTGACAGCTGTCAAACGACGACGCGTAAATTACAGGTCGTCTGCACAGTACGTCGGCAAACCCATTCAAATGAATGGGCAGATGTTTGCCGACGTATTGTAGCCCTATTTTCAGACGTAAAACGAGGCATAATACGCCTCGTTTACGTCTGAAAATAGGTTGTGTGAACCCAGCCTTAAGCTTCCTAAAGTGGTAGCTGAAGGACGCCAGAATTTGTACATTTACATTTAAATCTACGCAGGGGATCTGGATCCCTGTAGCAGGAAAAATGTTGCAGGTCCGTCGTCTGTGACATTGTTTCTCCGAGGGAAACATTAAGATTAAGTGGCTGTCATCTCATTATTTAACTGCGATTCATTAAAGACCATGTAGTCTCTGCCTTATGCATTATGTGCAAAAAAACATAGGGGGCAATTGAAAAAGTTTCTATGCCAGTAGAAGTGTTGCAAACAGTTTCCACTGCGCTTGTCCATTTTAAAAATGTAGGTTTAGCTGCGTGACCACGCGGCCATTATAGTAGTTATATTCTTGTACATAGGGGGCAGTATTATAGTAGTTATATTCTTGTACATAGGAGCAGTATTATAGTAGTTATATTCTTGTATATAGGGGGCAGTATTATAGTAGTTATATTCTTGTATATGGAGGGCAGTATTATAGTAGTTATATTCTTGTACATAGGAGCAGTATTATAGTAGTTATATTCTTGTGTATAGGGGGCAGTATTATGGTAGTTATATACTTGTATATAGGGGCAGTATTATGGTAGTTATATACTTGTATATAGGGGCAGTATTATAGTAGTTATATTCTTGTATATAAGGGCAGTATTATAGTAGTTATATTCTTGTATATAAGAGCAGTATTATAGTAGTTATATTCTTGTATATAGGAGCAGTATTATAGTAGTTATATTCTTGTATATGGGGGGCAGTATTATAGTAGTTATATTCTTGTATATAAGGGGCAGTATTATAGTAGTTATATTCTTGTATATAGGGGCAATATTATAGTAGTTATATTCTTGTATATAGGCGGCAGTATTATGGTAGTTATATTCTTGTATATAGGGGGCTGTATTATAGTAGTTATATTCTTGTATATAGGAGCAGTATTATAGTAGTTATATTCTTGTATATAGGGGCAGTATTATAGTAGTTATATTCTTGTATATAGGGGCAGTATTATAGTAGTTATATTCTTGTATATAGGGGGCTGTATTATAGTAGTTATATTCTTGTATATAGGAGCAGTATTATAGTAGTTATATTCTTGTATATAGGGGCAGTATTATAGTAGTTATATTCTTGTATATAGGGGCCTATAGGTGGCAGTATTATAATAATTTATGCTTGTTAAGATATGTCGTTTATCAGTACAACTGTTGCACTGACCTGAAAAGTCGGTAATGTGCTCAGACCAGTTGTAATTTCCCTTCCCGGACTGTTTTGCAGCTCATACAAAGCACATTACTCAGAAGGGGTCGACCACAATCACAGTAGAAAGCTCCTCCCAGCAAAAAGAAAATATAAAACCTACGCTTCATTCCGAAATTGATTATATAACCAAAATGCTTCATTCTGAATAGTGATAAAAAAACAATTTTTATTTTTTTTTAAATTTAGGAATGTTTCCTGAAACACTATTAATAATATCAAGTGAAAGTGTTAAATGTATATTTTGCTTTTACAGAATAAAATACTATAATTATGTTACAAGAGAACTTATATCATGTCATGTTATTGCTGTCGATACATTCACAAAATGACTGAGTTGAGAAAACAGCAGAACACCTGCCTCAGTGCATATGTGCCTCCCCAGGCGCCGTCTCCCAGGATGTTACCTCTACAATGAGAAACACCACAAAGGCAATTAATTTCCTCATGCCCAGCCGCGGCAACAAAGAGAATTGAATCTCCAGATGTAAAAGATACAGGACAAGATGTTCCTACGTACCATGGGTATAGTGCAAGAAAGATAAATAAGTGTATTCACTGCTACGGTGGAAAATATTTATAAAACCGACTACTACAGGCCTGTTCCCGACAGGGAATACACAGTCCAGACTCCGTTATCAAAGGCTTTTCTTATAATATAGACTTAAAATCGGAGAATATTCACATATGGAGACGAATAGGTATACAGGTCATCCTTGGTAAACGATAATTTATGCCAGGCTCACACACTCGCTTGCTTTTAAAGGGTATGTACACATTTGCAGCCATTTTTATTATTGCTCCAATGCATCTAAAATAAAAAAAATCATGCAAATAGTCCTATCGTTTTGTGTATACAGCTCCTACAATATCTAGACCAATGTGTCTCCATGGTTACAGATTATAAACAAATCCTATGTAGTCTGATGGTGACGGATCCGGTGCCAGTGGTTTACATTTATCTCAGTTATGCAAGGGTTCCGTCATTTTGATGGAATCAATACCGTAGTCGACTGCGCTATTCATACCGTCAAAACTACGGAACCCTTACACAACAGGGAAAAACGGAAACTATTAGCACCGGAGCCATCACCATTGAAATCAATGTCCAGGGTCCCAGTCAGGAAGCTCCAACAGAACACCAGAACGCGACCCTGACGCAGATGTGAACGAAGCCTTAGGAACCTTTCCTAGAACTGTTTATATAACAAAAATGTAACTTCGATTGCAGGAAAATCACAACAAAACTTTACAGTTGCCCACACCATCACTAGGAGGAGTTAGGAGTTTACTTTATACTATAACTCAATAATAATAATAATAAAAAATAAAAAAACATACAATCAGCTCCCCCTAGTGGTGACTGTAGGCAACCAGAATTTTATCATTTAGTTCTATGGATATTCTGGGATTTGAAGCTCTGTATCAGAAAGACACAGCCCCGACTGCTATATAGATGTAATAAGAAATGAATTAGCACAGTATGTTGGACCTAAAAACAATATTACGTGAAAACATGGACATTCACTTTAAGATGGCCATATACAACGTTCAGCAAAAACATTAAAACCACCTGCCTAATATTGTGTAGGTCCCTCTTGTGCTTCCGAAACAGCTCTGACCAATGGAGGCATAGGCTCGACAAGACCTCTGAAGGTGTCCTGAGGTATCTGGCATCAAGATCCTTTTAAGTCTTATAAGTTGTGAGGTGCGGCCTCCATGGATTGGACTTGTATTTTAAGCACATCCCGCAAATTCTCGATCAGATTGAGAACTGGAAAATTTGGAGAGAAGTCAACACCTTGAACACTTTTTCATGTTCCTTAAACAGTTTCTGAATAATTTTTGCAGTGCGTCAGAGTGCATTATCCTGCTGAAAGTGGGCACTGCCATTAGGAAATCCCGCTGCCATGAAGGGGGGTACTTGTCTGCAGCAATGTCCACATGAATGCCAGGACACAAGGTTTCCCAGTAGGTGCTCTCAGTGCTGGACAGGGGTCAGCATGGGAACTCAGATCGGTCTGCCGCTACGTAGACCCAATACAGCAAGCTGCGATGCTCTGCGTGTTCTGACACCTTTCTACCATAGTCAGAAATAACTTTTTCAGCGATTTGTGCTACAGTATTTCTTCTGGGGGATCGGACCAGACGGACTAGCCTTCGCTCCTCACGCGCATCAATGAGCCTCGGACATTCATGACTCTGTCACCAGTTTCCCTTCCTTGGACCAATTTTGGTAGGTACTAACCACTGCATATGAGGAAGACCCCACAAGCCGTTTTGGAGATGCTCTGACCCTGTTGTCTAGCCATTACAATTTGGCGCTTGTGTTTCCAACACTTCAACTTGAAGAACGGACTGTTCACTTGCTGCCTAATATATCCCACCTGGTCGGGGACCATTGTAACCAGAAAAATCAACGTTAATGTTTGGTATTGGTTTTAATATTATGGGTGAACGGTGAATATAATGGGAAACATTACTGATCTGACCACAGGCGGTGATCAATCAAATCTTATGGTTTTCTCAGTCCATAATAGAAAATAATGTGCAAGATATAGCGCATATTTCGTACACCGTATTTTCTCATATACTTGGTATTTTTCTAGCAATAAAGATTGACACATAAACCTATGTCCCGCTCCTGCCAGCGGTTCCCGCCGCCAGGTCTCGTACCTCCTCGTACCCTCTGCCATGTTTCTCCGATCGCAGTACAAAATTCTAAATCCCCATATCCAATCCCTGTTGCCCCAGGATGAGTATGTCTACCCCAAATTTGCAGCATAAAGCAATGAGGTTGCTTTACCACATTGACCATGCTGCAATTTTTGGAAATGCTCCCTCTAGTGCCCAGCACATGGAAATGTTATAAATTAGAATCTAATTTATAATATTTCCTGACTTGTGAAAAAATTTGAAAAATTAAAACAATTTGTAATTACTCAAATAATAATTGTTTAACTAAAAAAAATAAAAAAAATTCTAGTGACACATTCCCTTTAAGGCACCTTCATAATTCACCTGGTGTCTGAGCAATGTTGGAACAACCTAGTTGTATCCTGCAAAGGTTCCGGTGTGCATCTGATTCCAGTCCACTATTACTGTTTGTTGTCAGTCTGTATCCAGTAATCCGCTGTCTGTCATCAGCCAGTGTGCAGCTATCCGCTCGCTACCTGTCGGTTTCCAGCTATCTGTTACCTGCCTGTGTCTAGCTATCTGTTATCAGCCAGTATCCAGCTATCCCCTACCTGTCGGTGTCAAGCTACCCGCTACCGGCCTGTGTCCAGTGATCCACTATCAGCTTCCATCCTGCTGCCCGTGGCCAGTCTGCCTCCAGCTGCCGGTGACAAGCCTGAGGCTTCCATCCATCAAGGTACCATCTGCCAGTGTCTGTTCCTGGTCCGCTAAGCCAGCAGCTACTCTACCGGGACCAACTCAAGAGGTATGAACCTGGCAGCATCCCCGCAGCGAAGACCAGATCCCTGTATAGGTGTTAAAGGGTGAAGACCAGGGAGGTTACTTAGATAACGCCCTTAGGCCTCATGCACACTTCCGTTGGCCGTCGTACGGCTGCTAATGACGGATCTGTGAAAAACGGACTGCACCCGGATGGCCTCCATGTGCAGTCCGTTGTTTCACGGACCAAATGAATGAAAAGGCCGAGACTGTTCTGTCAAAAACGGACATGAGTAGGGCCTGTCCTATTTTTGTCGGAATGGCCACACGGTTCCGTTAAAAGAACGCAAGTGTGCATGGCCCCATTGAAATGAATGTGTCAGTGTGCCATCAATTAAAAAAACAGATAGTACCCTGAAGAAAATAGCTGAAGTGGGCATCCTCTTTTGACCATAAGGCCTGATTCACACGAGCGTGGCGCATCTCGGACATAAAAAACTGCAGTTTTTCACGTCCGAGGTGCATCTGTGCTTAGCGCTGCAGGACGCGATGTTACGCATCCACCATAGATGAGAGTCTATGGAGGGATGTGTGATACGTGAAAAGAACGGACATGTCCTATTTTCCCACGAACCCTTCACACGGTCCGTTGAAACAACGGCTGTGTGAACGGGCACATTGAATTACATAGGTCAGTGGGACGGCCACTGTTTCGACGGCTGTCCCACGGACGTTTAACACGTTGGTGTGAATCCGGCCTAAAGCAGATAGATACACGCCGGAACACTCCTGACTTTCTCATCAAGACACAATGGAGGAGAAAAGGCCACATGTTGTGGAAACAGTCAGCAGCATTCCACACAAATACCTCTATAGAAATGACTGTGGTTCTGTTTAAAATCAGGACGATTATATAGAAAATAACAAATTCCCTGAAAATGTAAAAGAAAAGCTGGAATCATAAGTCCCTGATTCATATACCTTTTATTATTCATTTTAGGCTTTTCTTAGTTGTTTTATGCACCTGCGTAGCGGCTGACAACCACTAATACCACTATAACAGCCAATACAGTTCTCATAAGAATGGTCACCCGGCTTTCCACAGACCCTGAATGGCATGTAGGGCTACATACCCAACTTATCTGCCTGTATGTCAGTCTTCAGTGTAGTTATGGCATTCTGCTCCTGAAACAGGAAGCTAAGGATGAGCAGGGCTATGGGTCCTTCCCAGAAAGAAGTGTTGTTGTTGTTTTTTTTGGGGAGGGGGATCACTGTTGGGACATCTCCGATCACCTGATTTCATTGCAAAAACCCAAGTATTCAAGGGTGCCAACTCAGGCTTTGTTCACACCTGCGTTCATTATTCTGCCACGTCAGAGGAGCAGAACAAGGGAATAACCGGAAGTGCTGTTTCCGTTGCACCACAGACACCACCGGTGCCCGTCAATGCCCATTGTCTTTAATGAGTTTTGACGGTTTTCCGTGGTTTTACCAACGACAATAGCGCAGCTGTATTTTGGATGGAATCTGCGACGGTGGTCATTAAGGGCGCCTTCAACGCTGATGTGAACAGGCCCTAAAATTAATGGACACTGGCAGACCTTTGAAGCAGAGAGCCATGCTTGTTTGGGATCTCTGCTTTGGCTAAGGGTGAGGCCACACAGAGCGACCCTGACACAGTCAACAACCGCGCTGGCACCATGTTCGGCGTGGCTATCAAATACCCTGTTAATGGTCGCAGCTAGGTAAAACATCCCTTTATCTGCAAAATCATGCGGCCATTAATACACCCTTAATGGCCACACGATTTTGTAGGTAAAAATAACGTGCGGCCATTAACAGGGTATCTGACAGCCGCCTCGAACATGGTGCCGGCGCGGTTGTTGGCTGCATCACGACCGTGCCAGGGCCACTTCTGTGTGACCTTAACCCTTATAAAGAGGGGGTCCTCATTATGGAAACCTCTGCTATTAATCCAGAGCAATGGCGAAACATCACACGCGATTTGCTGCAATGCGATTTCATGAGAGATTACAGCGCAAGCTTGGATGCAATAAGCTAGCAAAAGTAGAGGAAGGGTATTCAATTGGTTTCACGTGATTATTGCAAAAAAATTATATTATTCTGCAAGCACAATATCGACGCATGATAGTGCAAGTACTCTTTCATGCCACATGATCCCATAGAAATATACTACAGGCAATACACTATGCCTATTGAAGGGCCTGAGGGGGCCCCGCAAGTTTAGTTTAGCAAGCCAAAATAGAGGTGTGGAGCTGGTTGATTTAATCTGCTTACCAACGGATCCGTGAAAATAACGGAAGTGTGCATGGGCCCATTGAAATGAATGTGTCAGGGTGCTATGAGTGAAAAAAACGGAAAGCAACCCGAAGGAAAAAACTGAAGTGGGCATGATGCCTTTAGCTACATATATGTTCTCAATCTGCACAGAAGGTTTATAATAAATGCAATATCTTGCAGTGATTCCGACAGCTGCTTTCTACCGAGTGAAGAATCATTCAGTGACAGCAAGAATGTATTTAAACAACCACCATCCAAAGAATGACGGAGCCCTTGCAGTCACAGAGCACTGGTTGGCACTGGTCGGCCTGTTATGAAAGCCCTTCCGTTTGGCGTGGCCTCACCTGTGTCCTACTCTCTCACTCGGCGACACTTGCATCCATGGAGACAACCATAGTAACACAATGCAACTTGCTCAGCCCCAAGTGCTTCCCATTAGGATTAAACGCACTGGGAGGCAAAATGTTACAAGACTGGCAAATAATTCATTGAGGCATGTGACATTTCTTTAGACGTTCGCTTTGCTGCAACTTTGGGCATTCAAAAGGTTCCAAGCATCAAATGATAGAGAATATGAAAATCGTGTGTGTGTGTGGGGGGGGCGACGACTCTATGGATTGTGAAGCCGGAATACGTCCATGGAGAGTTAGGGCATGACCACACGTGGCGGATTTCCTCCGCAACTGTCCACATCAATGCCGCACAGAATCTGCGTTGCAGATTCTGCTGCGGATCTGCACAAAATGTGCAGAAAATGGATGCGGACTAGCTGCTGCGGACTGCGGGAAAAGTGCTTCCCTTCTCCCTATCAGTGCAGGATAGAGAGAAGGGACAGCACTTTCCCTATTGAAAGTAAACGAATTTCATACTTACCGGCCGTTGTCTTGGTGACGCGTCCCTCTTTCGGCATCCAGCCCGACCTCCCTGGATGACGCGCCAGTCCATGTGACCGCTGCAGCCTGTGCTTGGCCTGTGATTGGCTGCAGCCGTCACTTAGACTGAAACGTCATCCTGGGAGGCCGGACTGGAGACAGAAGAAGGGAGTTCTCGGTAAGTATGAACTTATATTTTTTTACAGGTTGCTGTATATTGGGATCGGTAGTCACTATCCAGGGTGCAGAAACAGTTACTGCCGATCGCTTAACTCTTTCAGCACCCTGGACAGTGACTATTTACTGACGTCTCCTAGCAACGCTCCCGTCATTCCGGGAGCCCCATTGACGTCCTCAGTCTGGCTGTAGACCTAGAAATACATAGGTCCAGCCAGAATGAAGAAATGTCAAGTTAAAAAAGCAAGACGCATCCGCAGCACACATAACATGTGCATGACAGCTGCGGACTTCATTGCGGAAATTAGAATCTCCATTGAAGTCAATGGAGAAATTCCGCCATGAGTCCGCCACTGCTCCGCAACAGACAGAGCATGCTGCGGACACCAAATTCCGCTCCGCAGCCTATGCTCCGCAGCGGAATGTTACGCATCGTCTAAATGAACACTGCTAAATTAAAGTGGAAGTCAATGGAGAAACGGCTCCGCTGCGGATTAACGCTGCGGAGTGTCCGCAGCGGAATTTAAGTGAAATTCCGCCACGTGTGAACCCAGCCTTAATGAGATATATTGTCCTACATGGACAAGCGGCATGAAAAAAAAACAATCCCCCACCTACCGAAACAGGACGGTGCAATCAGGGGTGCCCTGTGTGCTTCACTTGTAGAAGACGCCTGACCAAAAAACGCATCACAAAACCGTGGCTATTCGTGGTAAAATACACATAGCATGGCTGCTATGTGAATGGGCACCTTAATGCAAAATTACACTCACAACACCTGGAATCCTCTAGGCCTTGTTCACACAGTTCAGAATTGACGCAGATTTTACATGCATTTTTTTAAGCCAAAACCAAGATTGGATCCAGGAGAGGAAACACTTTAATGCCTTTCTTTATATACATTTCTTCTGCTTAGGTTCCGTTCCAGTTTTGGCCTTAAATAAATACAAGCAAAATCTGCATCAAAGTGTGAACAAGGCCTTAGTTCTAAGTTCGGTTTAGTAAAGCAGTCCCATATCACAGCCCAAAGCTGACCATAGTTATGACATGGTACAATGTGTCCGACATTTAGGCTATGTTCACATGGTATATTTTTAGGCATATTTCGGAGCGTAAAACGTTCATATTACGTGTCAAAATACGCTTAAAACACACCTGCAACCAGTTTCCCATTGATTTCAATGGGGAATATGCTGTATAATTCATACAAGGTGTATTTTTACGCTGCTCAATGAAAATATGCCTCGTAAAAAAGAATGTCACATCATAGAAAAACATGTCACTTATTGAAGCGTTTCCCAGGCTTCTTTTTCCTGACACTTTAAAAAATGCTTCAAAAATATGCATTAAAATAGGCTTAAAAACAAAAACGCTTTGATGCAGTGCGATCATGGCCTAAGGCCTCATGCACACGACCGTAGTGTTTTTCTGGTCCGCAAATTCCAGGACCGTGTTCCGTGAAATGTCCTCCGCAGTTCATCCATATGTAATCCGCAAAATGCGGATAAAAAAAAAAAAGCCTAGGTAAAACAGGATGACGACAGAACTCATTCCCGGTCGTCGCCTAGCAACACTTCCGCAAATCCGCAAACTGCGGTTGACACACGGAGGTGTACCCGCATTTTCCACGGGCCCATTGACTTCTATGGGCATGTCCGCATCTAATTTGCGGGCCGTAATAAGACATGTCCTGAGTTTGTGCGGCATGGATTTGCGGACATGCGGGGACCCGTGAAAACACGGATAGTGTGTATGGGCCCATAGAAATGAATGGGTCCGCAATTCTCCCGTGGATTTTCGGGGGAATTGCGGACACAAAAACACGTTCGTGTGCATGGGGCCTAAGGCTTATTTAGACGAGCGTGTTAAATGTCCGTGTGACGGCCGTTGAAACAGCGGCCGTCCCACGGACCTTTGTAATTGAATGTGGCCGTTCACACAGCCATTGTTTTAACGGACCATGTGAAGGGTAAATGAGAAGATTGGACAAGTCCTATTTTTTCACACATCCCTCCATAGACTCTAATCTATGGGGGATGCGAGACCGCGTCCCGCAGCAAAGAGCACGGATGCACCTCGGACGTGACAAACTACCGGTTTTCACGTCCAAGATGCGCAACGCTCGTGTGAATCCGGCCAAAGGGTGAGTTGAGACCAAAAATCCACAAGTCTGCAACTTGTGAACTCAGTATTAGGCCATGTTCAGACGTGGCAGAATTTTCCGCTGAAAATGTTGCTGCAGATTCGTTGCGAATTTGCAGCAACATTTTCATATTTGACAGGTAATTCTGACGTTGTGGATATCACAGCAGACTTGCTGCAAACTTCATCCTTTGCAATGCAAATGCTAAAATCCGCAGTGAAATTCGGCTGCTTCTCCGCAAAATAACGTGCATGCTGCAGAGGGAAATTCCGCGCCGCAGCCTAAATACCGCACAGTTATTTTCCACAACATCTGAACTAAGTTTCCTCAAAATGTATAGAAGCAAATGTAAAAAACGGCTGCTGCAGAATTCCACTGCGGACTGTCCGCAGCGGAATTCAACAGCAATTCTGCCACGTCTGAATGTGCCCTTAGGCCTCATGCACACGAACGTGTTTTTGCATCCGCATTTCCTCTGCAAAAAGGCAGCTGAATTGCGGACCCATTAATTTTAATTCACAGCAAAAACACACGCGGTTTCAAAGTGATTTGCTTGGCTTTTTGCCTGTGCGGTTTTTAGGCTGGGTTCACACGAGCACATTAACGTCCGTAATGGACAGACGTATTTCGGCCGGAAGTCCCGGACCGAACACAGTGCAGGGAGCCGGGCTCCTAGCATCATAGTTATGTACGACGCTAGGAGTCCCTGCCTCTCTGCAGGACAACTGTCCCGTACTGTAATCATGTTTTCAGTACGGGACAGTAATTCCACGGAGAGGCAGGGACTCCTAGCATCGTACATAACTATGATGCTAGGAGCCCGGCCCCCTGCACTGAGTTCGGTCCGGGACTTCCAGCTGAAATACGTCCGTCCATTACGGACGTTAATGTGCTCGTGTGAACCCAGCCTAACATATTAAACTTGTAAAACAAATTTGTTTCATCTGTAAAAACCGCACAGGCGAAAACTGCATTGCAAACCGCGGCATTTCGCAATAACACCTCAATAACACCATGTGCGTTATTGCTGCGATTTTTGTTGTGTTTTTTCACCGCGTGGCCTAAAACGTCTCGTCTTAGTGCACCTCTACACGGCACACTGCTTCCTGTGAACCTGTTGATTACTTTTCCGGGACTACAACTACCAGCATGCTTACCTGTCACATTACTTTCTTGAAACCCCTTTTTTAGTTTGGTGTAGTATTGATAATAGGAGCCTCCAGATACAATGAACGGGGTTTTATAAACATAGTGTGCGCCAAAGTATGTGTTTTGGAGACTTTTTACACCTACGCTCAAAGTGTTTAGAAAAAGGGGTACGGCAAAGAGGAGTGATAATATGCGTTAAATTCACTAAAGATCTCCCCCATTCTTTGCCGCAAAATATAGGTGTAAATGTAATGTGTGTTATAAGGAGAAAAAATGGGCCTATCATGCCTAGCGAATTTCTCCAAATATATTAAGCCACGTGCCCATTTTGATAAATTAACACAATTGGCGCCATTTTGTCCAACCAGTAAATGTATTCATCGTATAACATTATTGATAGAACTCCTAACATTGTCTTTTGAGAAACTGCAATGGCTGCAAAACCAACGCAAAAAATGGATAGATAGATAGATAGATAGATAGAGAGAGAGAGAGAGAGATATAGATAGATAGATAGATAGATAGATAGATAGATAGATAGATAGATAGATAGATAGATAGATAGATAGATAGATAGATAGATAGATATGAGATAGATAGATATGAGATAGATAGATAGATATGAGATAGATAGATATGAGATAGATATGAGATAGATAGATAGATAGATAGATAGATAGATAGATAGATAGATAGATAGATAGATAGATAGATAGATAGATAGATAGATAGATAGATAGATAGATAGATATGAGATAGATAGATAGATATGAGATAGATATGAGATAGATAGATATGAGATAGATAGATAGATATGAGATAGATAGATAGATATGAGATAGATAGATAGATATGAGATAGATAGATAGATATGAGATAGATAGATATGAGATAGATAGATATGAGATAGATAGATAGATATGAGATAGATAGATAGATATGAGATAGATAGATAGATATGAGATAGATAGATATGAGATAGATAGATATGAGATAGATAGATAGATAGATAGATAGATAGATAGATAGATAGATAGATAGATAGATAGATAGATAGATAGATAGATAGATAGATAGATAGATAGATATGAGAGAGATAGATAGATAGATATGAGAGAGATAGATAGATAGATATGAGAGAGATAGATAGATAGATATGAGAGAGATAGATAGATAGATAGATATGAGATAGATAGATATGAGATAGATAGATAGATATGAGATAGATAGATATGAGATAGATAGATATGAGATAGATAGATAGATAGATAGATAGATAGATAGATAGATAGATAGATAGATAGATAGATATGAGAGAGATAGATAGATAGATATGAGAGAGATAGATAGATAGATATGAGAGAGATAGATAGATAGATATGAGAGAGATAGATAGATAGATAGATATGAGATAGATAGATATGAGATAGATAGATAGATATGAGATAGATAGATATGAGATAGATAGATATGAGATAGATAGATAGATAGATAGATAGATAGATAGATAGATAGATAGATAGATAGATAGATATGAGAGAGATAGATAGATAGATATGAGAGAGATAGATAGATAGATATGAGAGAGATAGATAGATAGATATGAGAGAGATAGATAGATAGATATGAGAGAGATAGATAGATAGATATGAGAGAGATAGATAGATAGATATGAGAGAGATAGATAGATAGATAGATAGATAGATAGAATACACATATTTGTCTATATATATATTATTAGCAGTGTTTTTTAGTATATTTGAAGCTCTTGTGAGCACGGCTGTCATGTAATACAGACTTGCTTTGTTTTCACTGTACACTGGAGATATATCTATGTATCTATCTATGATGATGACTGGTGATCTTGCTTCCTTTCTTTCCTGTTATCTTTGTGTGTTTGCTTATAGTCAGATTGCTTCCCTGGAGATATTTGGATAGAAACACATAAGAGATAAAAACACAGAACTATTACCTGGTTATACAAACTCTCAGGAACAGCAGAAACAATATACATATAAAGCCATACATGGTGGAGCAGAGGCGCAGACTGTAAGGGTATGTTCACACGGCGGGGGTCCGTAACGGCTGAAATTACGGGGATGTTTCAGCCTGAAAACATCCCCGTAATTTCAGCCGTACCGGCATGTGCAGGCGCTTGAACGCCGCGTCAATTACGGCCGTAATTAGCGCTGCTATTCATTGGAGTCAATGAATAGCGGCTCCAATTACGGCCAAAGAAGTGACAGGTCACTTCTTTGACGCGGGCGTCTATTTACGCGCCGTCATTTGACAGCGGCGCGTAAATATACGCCTCGTGTGAACAGACAAACGTCTGCCCATTGCTTTCAATGGGCAGATGTTTGTCAGCGCTATTGAGGCGCTATTTTCAGACGTAATTCGGGGCAAAAACGCCCGAATTACGTCCGTAAATAGGCCGTGTGAACATACCCTAAGACTCCACTACATATATTGTCTACAACCATGGCAATCCTTATAAGCTGCAAGAAAGAAGAGACTGTGCCGGATGCCAGATGCTATGTGATGCCTCCAATGCCTCTCTAGAAGGGATAGAAATCATCAGCCCCCAAAAAAGTGCAACATTACTGATGACTACCTTCCACCTCTGAGAGAGTGCCCCCCACAGGAAAAGGCGGTTATGACAGGGGGATCTGTCAACATTCTGTCTATGAGAACAGTCCCCCAAATATTGTGGAAAACAAGGAGTTGACAGCTTGGATTTCTCATTGTCAAATCCTTTTGTTTCCCTAGGATAAGCGGCACCTGATGTGCATGATGGCCACTTATCTTCATCCGTCTAACTTCTTTGGCTAGCTTTAGGTGTATGGCCACCTTTGCAAACCGGTTTTGTCTTAAGTGACCTGTATAGAAGACTTCAGCCTCAGGCCTGTGGAAACAGACCTGCTTGGTGACTCACCCCAAAAACACAAGACCAATTCCCAGATACCTTCAAACATGAATTGGGATAATAAGGCAGCCACAGATGTAAAGATTTCCACAAGTCACAATTGCGCATCAGTCTTACTGCGAACTTAAAGGATAAGTTCACTGTTGATTTAAAGGGGAAGTGCTGTAAATTTTGATTTGTAAGACTGCAGAATGAGATCCCCAGAGCAGATCTTGGGGAACATGGATGCGGCTGCGTTTCTTTACGCTTATGATGACCTGCATACCTTAAACTTAGAGTATGCATCTCGTCCTGAAATGGACAGCGTAGATTTGGGGTCCACATTCAAAAGTTTTATTAGGGGAAACACAATTTTGGATTACTAAAAACTGATGCACATGGCAACAATTTGTCCCATAGAAATAAATAGGATCCGTCATGATCCGTTGTTTTCACCAACATGCTGCCATGCCCTAACACTGTACGTCAAAAAAAAGAACTGTCCCTTTAAGACAAGTAACAAATTTCCAGCACCTGGATACAAAGTAACAATTGCAGAGGATTTCATATCTCTAGTATATACTGTGCAGGTAATCATCTCCATATCCATAACACAAACATATGCAATATACTTCAATTATAACCCCAATCATCCATAATCACAATCATCATCCAGATCAGGGCATGGAATTCTTACACATTAGTTGTTACTCACCAGCAGCCAAAGAAACCCCGAGCAGATTGCAACAATAACTATCAGGACTATCCTAAGGCATTGGTACAAAGTATATACAATAATGATGGATGCCATGAGCACACATCACATCAGCGGGTTCATTGCTGTACCTTAAATCCCAGTCTGTCCTTATGGTGCCCTGCACAGTCCTCTGTCTGATCAGTGTCACTGGCATGAAAGTGGCTTGGCACTGAAAGGGGGGAGGGGGGGTCTGCAGGGTAAAAAAAAAGAAGAAGCTAAGTTCTCCACTCCTTCCACTTATCCAGGGGTCCAGGTCCAGGGCAGTTGTCCCTTGCAGGGGAACTAAAGTAGTCACCAGAGCTTATGCCTTTAACTCCTGCTTAGCCGGTAACCTCCATTTAGCAGGTGACACCTGTCTGGCCGTTGCAAGCTTTGCTTGGGAATGAGATGTGCGGAATAGGAGGTGACTGGGGTGGGTGGGATTGCTCAGATTACAGGGTTGAGACGAAGGATGAAGGTGACAGAGCTGCCAGGAAGTAAAAAAAAAAAAAAAAAGGGGAGGGGGGCCTGGCACAAGGCGCCTCTCAGCTCATACCAGGCGGGAAGGGAAAGGCAGAAAGGGGCAAAGCCATGGCAAGCAGGGGAGGGCAGGCACTGGAGCCCCGGGAATAAACCTGCAAACTTCCCCAGGATCGGGGTGAACAGCAGGGAATCATCGATTTTTGCGAGGTCGCTTTCAACTGTATTTGTGTCCCATATGAAAGTCGCATGAGATCGCGGACGACATCGTGTCTAGTTTGGGCACCATCACTACAACCATGCACCGCCGCCGACCAGGCTGCCAATACGGCGAAGAGACATTGCCCATTTCAATTCTGCATTGCCCGATCTAAACGCTGGCGATCCAAAACGACATCATGACCTTCTTCACCTACAACTTCTACCAAATGCCTCATTTTTTAAGGTGGATAAAACTGAGGATCATTATGTATCAATCAAGAAACAGGAACAAGAATATATAAACTTGTCATCTACATTGTATCATTATTCTAATTATTATCATCATCCCTTTATTATCATCATCATCATCATCATCATCTCTATTATTAGTATATTGGTTTATAAATGTATATTATTCTGCCGTTTAGATATTATTCTGAAATTCGATATTTGGAATAGTAGCCGCTTTTTACATTGAATGGATGTAATATTTTATTTCTTCAGATAATAACAATATTTCCTTCAGGAAAATAAATAAAATCGTTTAATATTTTATGGAATCACTGGAACAGCTGTGTCTATTTCGCTAGTATAATATAAATGATTTTCTTTTTTTAATTTTATAAAATTATTTTAATTTATTGTAATATATTTTTTCCTTTTGTTATTTCATTGTAAAAAATGTTTAATATGGTTTTGTGTTTGAAGTATGTATGTAGATTTCTAGTACTAATATTATACTTGCTTCATGTATATATTTACTCTAAATATTTTTTTCTGTGTAATTCAATTGGAAACACATATATATATATATATATATATATATATATATATATATATATATATATATATATATATATATATAATAAAATAAATAATATATAATAAATAATACTAAATAAATAATATATAATATATACGAAAAAATATGCTAGTTAACTAAGTACAGATGTTCATCTCCAGATCCCATTAACTTCGTTGGGGTTGCAAATGAAAGCAAAGTCAGCTCAGGATTTATAGAATGTAGCATGCTAGATTTCATTGATCAGTTGCACCAGCACAAAAAATAATGAAATCATAATAAATTGCAATGTACAACAAAAAAATAAATGAAAAGCTGAAAAATATTTACAGGAAACAATAAATGAACACAATATAATCTACAGGAAGAGAATAAAGAAATAAAATACAATAAGAATATTTTGCTATTACATATTATTGTATTGTACACATCAACAAATAATTGGTCCTACAATTTCACACTTTCTATAATTCCGTTTTTTGTATTCTTCTGAGCAAATCTAGAGGTTCAGAAGCTTTTCATCCGATATGACTGATAACTAGAATATGTAGCAATAATCCTTGTGTTTATCAAAACTATCAGAGCAAACCAAATGATCGTCCAAACAATGTCTATAAAATGTATCAAATTAGTTTAAAAAGGCTGAGCTCATATTAGTGTATCAAGAGGCAGAGACTGATACCAAACTATATCCTGGTGTAAAAATGAAATGTGTATGAAAATCCAGGCTTATTATAATTGTCATTTTGATGTGTATTTTGGTATTTCATGATTCGGGACTGTCTATCTATCTATCTATCTATCTATCTATCTATCTATCTATCTATCTATCTATCTATCTATCTATCTATCTATCTATCTCATATCTATCTATCTATCTATCTAGCTATCTCATATCTATCTATCTATCTATCTATCTATCACATATCTATCTATCTATCTATCTATCTATCTATCTATCTATCTATCTATCTATCTATCTATCTATCTATCTATCTATCTATCTATCTATCTATCTATCACATATCTATCTATCTATCTATCTATCTATCTATCTATCTATCTATCTATCTATCTATCTATCTATCTATCTATCTATCTATTTATCTCATATCTATCTATCTATCTATCTATCTATCTATCTATCTATCTATCTATCTATCTATCTATCTATCTATCTATCTATCTATCTCATATCTATCTATCTCATATCTATCTATCTCATATCTATCTATGTCATATCTATCTCATATCTATCTATCTATCTATCTATCTATCTATCTCATATCTATCTATCTATCTATCTATCTATCTATCTATCTATCTATCTATCTATCTATCTATCTATCTATCTATCTATCTATCTATCTATCTACACCTATTCACATTTTATTGCCTCCTTGAAAGTTTCGTTACATTTTGAAGAGCTGCATTTGTCAATGAACTCTTTATCTGTATAGCTAAGATGATGCCACAGTCTTCTGTAAACCATTGACAAAACAATGTGATATTACCATGATTCTTTTCAAATAACAAATTCAGCTCTGCTCCATCTGTGTCTAGATGCAGAGAGACGCCACCAATGACACAGGGATTGTGGTATTTTTTTATGATCACAAAATATATTCTAAAAACAAGGTACAAACACACATTTTCATATGGAAGATTCTCCTGGTCACAGCAAAAATCATTAAAAAGTTGCATTGCGACAGAGATAAAAATCCTCACCGGTTGATGTTACATGGTTTAAAAATAGAAAAAAGCAGCCAAGGTAAATGTTCAGAATGTGCCCCGGGGGTGACCAGCTGATTTCCCCTAGTTTCGCTCTCAGAAAACAGCTGATTTGGCCGGGGGAACCTGCGGTCAGCCAGAATTGTAGTATTAGGGAATGTTCACACGTGGCGGAGTTTTTCCGCTGCAAATGTTGGTGCAGATTTGGGGCAATTACGCAACGAATCTGCACCAACATTTGCATATTTGACAGGTAATTCAGACGTTGCAGAAAACACAGCGGACTTGCCACGGATTTTAGATTTTGCATTGCAAAGGCTGAAATACGCAGTGAAATTCATTTTTTTCATCCGCAGCATGTCAATTTATGCTGCGGATTCGCTGCTCTTCTGTTGCGGGTTTTCCCCATTGATTTCACTAGGGAGGTAAAAACCGCAACAAATAGAAAATGCTGCGATTTTTGCGGCAGAAAATCTCCAATTCACAAGAATCACAAAAACAACTTTTTTTTAAATTAAAATAATAATAAAGCCAATACTTCCCTCCAGCCGTTGTCATAGCGACCCGTCCCTCTGCTCTCCGCGCAGCCCGGCCTCCTGGGTTGACGTTTCATCCCATGTAACTGCTGCAGCCAATCACAGGCATCGCGCGGTATTCATATTATTTTTACAATGGCATACATATTGTTTTTTTTATTTTATATTATTATTTGGTCCTCTTTTTATTATTATTACTATGAGGCCTTATTCACAGGAACGTATTTCTATTCCGCGTGCTGTCCGTTTTTAACAACAGACAACAGGCTGACATATGTAATTCAATGGGGCGTATTCACACCTCCGGTTTCTTTCTTGGACTGTCTGTCCCTTGGGAGAAACTCATAGCTTGTCTAATTCTGGTTCGTTTTTGCAGACCAGAATCGCACATTAAAGTCCATGGGTGTGTGAAAAAACGGACGAGTGGATGACACATGGAAACCGCACTGACGCAACACGGACAGTCGCATGCATGAAAAACGTCCTGTCTTTTATGGACGCAAATCAGACACGCTCATGTGAATAAGGCCTTATTATAACATTATCTGGGGGTTCACAGCGACGCTCTTATTGTGAGTATATAGCTGGAGGATATTATTATATTATTATGTAGTGCTCTCTGAATTAGGCCTGATTCACACGAACGTGTCCGTTTTGCGTCCGTAAAAAACGCAGCGTTTTTCCTGCGTTTCAGTTCCGCGTGCCATCGGTTTTTGATGTTGGTGCACATTTTTTTTTCTCTGCATTTCTTTAGCAACTGTTGCGTGAATCACGGACAGCGCGCGGAAGACTTCAATGTGCTGTCCCTGATTTTCACGCACCCATTGACTTTAATGGGCGCGTGATCCGCAAAAACGGACTAGAATAAGACATGCAGTCCTATGTCTGAATAACCCCATTGAATTGCGCAGGTCCGTTGTTTAAATGGACAGCGCACGGACCTATACAACGTTCGTATAGGTGTAGATTTGCAATGCTGACGCTAAGAATGCGCCAAATATATTAAAATGTGTGCACTTCTTTATATATTTGGCGCATTTTCCACCAGTCTTAATATATTTCCCCATGTGTGGCGCCGCTATGTGGGCACCATACTGTATAATTAGGCACAGCATGGCAGCACAACATACGGGCGTCAGGAAAAGATACCGCATCGTTCACCATCCAATGTAAGTCCGACCTTGGCTATTATATTATTATTACTACTGATATTGGTGACAGTTATATAACACATTGAAGGGGGATATCAAAACTGGTGCACAGGTAAAGTGGTTACCCATAGCAACCAATCAGGTTAATGGTTTCATTTTCCAACAGGCCACTAAAAATAAGAGATGTAATCTGATTGGTTACCATGGGGCAACTACACTACTTTTCCCTATTTTCACCTTTTACCTCATGAATGTTATGGCGGGAATTTATTACTGTGCTGCATAGTTGACGCTTATGACAGGACGACATTCATTTTCGTCGTCCTGTTAATTAGAGGCAACTAATTCCACGTACCAGATGTCAGAAGTGACACCGGGAAACAGCCCGGGATTTGCTCCCGCCTCTATTCCCGCCTCTCCCTTACACACTACATTCCCGCCTCTACAGCCCGCCTCTCCCAAAAAACCCGCCTCCAATTGCTAGCTCCGCCCCCTGCTGTTAGGGGTTCCAACCACCAATTGTACGATGCGTAACCCCCTCCTCATACACGAGTTGATTTCCCTATCCACGCCCTTTTTTATGCTAATCAAAGCGAACATGCCTCATTTGCGTTCGCTCGTCGAATGACTAGCCTTTAAAGCCACGCCTATAGATTTAGACGGCTACTGTTTATTACTATTATTAAACCCCGCCCCCTATACGCAATTTGCCGCCCACTAACGTCCTTTCCGCAGCCGCTGACGTCAACGTGCTCCGCTCACTGCTGGAGACATGGACACGGCTGTAGTGTAAATGAGAAGAAGGAACGCCATGAATTTCTCCGAAGTGTTCAAGCTTTCCAACCAGCTGTGCAAGTTTTCTCCCAATGGAAAATATCTGGTGAGTGCGCTGCACAGTATACAGCTCCACGGCTGCGGTGCTACTACAAATCCCGGCATGCCCTACGTGATGTGCTGGGACTTGTAATTGCACAAGGTGATCGCGAGCTGTAGGTGAATCAATTCTGAGGTCGTGTCGCTTTAACTGTAACCCATTCACTGTCAGGAACATAGTTGGTTGCGCATAGTAGGATTACAATTAATGCAATTTCCCCACGAGGATCATGGGAGATGTAGTCCATTATGGCCAAAACCAAGTACCTGCTAATCAAATAAATAACATCATAGCACTATGATCATACATGGTGCTGCACAGCATTAGGGCAGCGCCAGCACCACCTAGACATATGACGTGTACCCGGGAGAGATGTTGCTGTGTTTATGGCTACAGATGTGTCCACTGGATAAAATAACTCCGCATCCTGCACTGTTTTTGTCCAGATCTGCAACTGTGACACGGTTTGCAACAATTGTATCCAGTCTAGACAATCCCCTGTGATCTAAACGTCCTGGACTCCAGACTGATACATTAAACTGCACTGATACACTGTAGCAAACTATCAGGTTTACAGAGGATTGTCTACACTGGATACAATTGGAGCAGACCCTCAGCTGTGAGAAGTATTCAGTCTTCATTTCAGTCTCTGGATGTAAATAAGAATGTTCCCCTATAGATGGAGATGACGGTGACCTGACGCGTGCTCTTCTCGTCTCTCTCTTCTCAGGCTTCCTGTGTGCAGTATAGACTGGTCATCCGTGATGTCCGCACCTTACAGATTCTACAGCTCTACACCTGCCTGGACCAGATCCAGCATGTCGAGTGGTCTGCAGACTCCATGTTCGTCCTGTGTGCGATGTACAAGAGGGGGATTGTACAGGTGTGTGCTGCGATGGGGGAGGACACATATCTAGGCTAAGGCTGCTCATAGGCTGTCACCTCGGCTCTCTCTTTCTAAAACGCATGTTATTTTGAGAGCAGGGGATAAGCAGTTGCCAAGCATCTCTGGCGCCACTTATCTCTAAAAGAATTAAAGGATGGTGCAGGTTAATATCCAACTTGCCGGATTCTGGTTTCACCCAACAGTTATGGTTGGGCCTCCATAGACTTAGATTGGTGGGAACTTCAGACAAAGTTGTCACGTTTATGGCTAGATTCAGTCTGGGCTCATGTGTGCGGTGTTATTGTGTAGAAAAAGTGCAGTTATACAACTTTCCAATATACTTTCTGTACCAATTAATCACAATTTTCAAGATCTCTGCTTGCAGTCATTCAATAGGAACATCCCTTGTTTCCTATACTGGATGATCTGTCCTGATCATGTGACCATCACACAGGTGTATGGCTCGTTCCACTACAGTACAGTTATCAGAGCTGTGTCTTCTAATGAACTGTGCACGTCCATCCCATGACCATGATTGATTTTTATCCCTGGGCCTATTGAATGACTGCAAGCAGAGATCTTCATTTCCAAACACTTTTAAGATCTCTGCTTGCTATAGGTGAATTGGAACATTCTTGTTTAGGGCACATGCACACCACCATTGTTTTCTTGTGTCCTATCCGTTTTTTTGTTTTTTTTTGCGGATAGCATATTTAACCCTGAATTTCTATGGGGCCAGGCACCCGACCGTTGTGTTCTGCGGATCCGTGTGTCCGTTCCGCAAATTATAGAACAGCTGCTATTCTTGTCCGTCCTAACCCATTCTAGTGTAGGGTCTGCAAATAATATGGACCGCACAAGAGGGGGTCACTAAGGGTCCATGTTTTACGGTCCACTAAATGGAAACGGTCGTGTGCGTGATGACTTGCGTCCAGAATTCTGAATCTGGTCATGTCAAATTGATACAGGTGCACAGTGTGTTACAATAGAAAAAGTTTGTATACTGTAACGCACTGTACACCTGTGTCTGTTGGACAGGTTTTCAGCCCTTGGATGTAAACAAAAACAGACGCATTAACAGACTGCAAGCAGAGATATTGAAAACAGTGACTAATTTAAACACAGACTGGCAGATTAACAAAGATTGGCCTTTTAAATGTTAAAGCGTCTCTGTCACCAGATTATAAGTGGCCTCTCTTGTACATGATGTGATTGGCGCTGTAATGTAGAGAACAGCAGTGTTTTTTATTTCGAAAAACGATCATTTTTGACGGAGTTATGACCTATATTAGCTTTATGCTAATGAGTTTCTTAATGAACAACTGGGCGTGTTTTTTTACTATATGACCAAGTGGGCGTTGTGGAGAGAAGTGTATGACGCTGACCAATCAGCGTCATACACGTCCACCCATTCATTTACACAGCGCTAGCGATATAGCTATATCACTATGTGCAGCCACATACACACAGTAACTTTACTCAAGTGTCCTGACAATGAATATACATTACCTCCAGCCAGGACGTGATGTCTATTCAGAATCCTGTCATTTCTGTAGCGTCTCTGTGAGTTACAGCACAGCAAGCATAATCTCATTTGAAATGACCGGTTACATCATAATCTCACGAGATTACGCTTGCTGTGCTGTAGTGTCGGGATTGTATTAGCGAAGTGTCAGCATTCTGAATACACATCACGTCCTGGCTGGAGGTAATTTATATTCATTGTCAGGACATGCTGAGGTGACTCAAAGTGGAGAAGCTGCGAGGTGAGCATTTTTTTAATTGATCTTTTAGGTGTTAGTCTGATTTCCCCCCCCCCCCCCCCCCCCCCCCCCCCCCCCAGAGATCAGACTACCTTGCTACGCCCCACAGAGTGAAATCTCCATTTTAGCCTGCTCAGCACCGGCCCCTCATTGAGGATGGGTGACGTGGCCATAATGTGCCGACGTCCATCCTGATCTAGGGGGTGGAGTTGGGCAGTCTAAAATGGCAAGAACAGGAGCACTTGTGGCCAAATGGACCGACCAAGTGGCACTTGCAAAGTCATTTGCATATGACAATAAACCTGTTTATCTAGAGAAACAAGGTGATACGAAACAAACTAAGGGCTCTGGCACAAGATCGTGTGCGCCGCCGGAGTCCCGTCCGTGATCCGTGCAAAGATAAGACATGTTCTATGTTTCCACGGATCGGAGAGTCGGGTCAGTTTTCACGGAACCGATTCACTGACTGAAGTGAATGGGTCCATGAAAACTATCGGGTGGATAAGCAATGCAAAGGGTGGAATCCACGGCAAATCCGCAACACAATCCGCATGTGCATCCGTGTACTGTCCGTGGTTTTCACGCACCCGTTGACTTCAATAAGCGACTAAAAAAAACGCACCAATATAGGACATACAGTGAGTTTCACGCAACCACACACTCGCTGCATGAAAACTGACGCATGTATGAAAGCACCACTGAGATCACCGGGCCCGTGTGCTGTGCGTTCGTGTGAATGGGCCCTAATGTAGAAAATGTGTCTCGCTTTAGAGCCCATTCAAACGTGCGCCATTCTCGTCCGTTTGCCGTGCATTGAAACAGGCGTCCGTTTTCACGCAGCGAGGGTCCGTTGTGTAAAACTCACTGTATGTCCTATATTGGTGCGTTTTTTTTTGCTTTGCTCATTAAAGTCAATGGATGAGTGAAAACCACGGACCGCACACGGATGCGCATCCGTGCGCTGTCTGTTTTACACGTCAATTACATTCAAAAAACAAACAGAAGTGCTTGCAAGTGCGTGAAAAACACAGGCCACACGCAAAGCACACTGATGCAAAACGCATCGCACACAGACAGATCTATGCACGTTTTTTTACGCATGTAAATCTGTCATGCTCGTGTGAACATAGCCTTAGGGTATGTCCAGACGGAGTGTTTTCAGCCGTTTTTCGGGCCGTAAGCGGCTGAAAAATCGAACGCCTACAAACATCTGCCCATTGATTTCAATGGGAAAAACGGTGTTCTGTTCCGACAGGCCGTTTTTCAAAACGGCCGCGAAAAAGTACGTGTCACTACTTCAGCCGGTTTTGGAGCCTTTTTTCATAGACTCCAAATACAGCCGTGTAAAACGTGAATTTTATTAAAAAAAAGTCTGAAAATCAGGAGCGGTTTTCCCTTTAAAACGGCTCCGTATTTTCAGACTTTTTTGGTTAAGAGTGTGAACATACCCTTAGGCCTCATGCACACGACCGTAGCCATGTGCACGGCTGTGATTTTCGGGTCGGCCGGGGGTGGGCTGTGCACATGGCCGCGTCCATTATTTGCTATGAGCTTGGGCCGTAATAAGACATGCCAGTTCTCTCTGCGGTCCAGGCTCTTGGGCCATGCACGGACCATGGAAACCGCAGTCGTGTGCATGGCTCCACAGGAATGAATGGGGCCGCAATACTCCCGTGGATTTTTGGGGGAATTGCGGCCGCAAAAGCACGTTCATGTGCATGGGGTCTTACTGTTCAGTCACGCTTGGGGATATGTTGTACACTTATTTCAGGATTTGCAATATGTTAGAGAATCTTGCATTTGTACAATACTTCATCTATAAACAAAGCTTATTCATTGTATAATGAAAACTTGTGCAACTTTCTAATATACTTTGTATTTAATTTCATCATCATTTTTTTTTTAAAGATCTCTGCTTGCTGTTATTAAGTGAGAACCTAGAGCAGAGGCTGAAACCTCCTGATGATATCACTGGACATCTGGGCACAGCTCCTTACAATGTACCAGATCTCTCTCGGAAGGGACATGTGTCAGTAACAGGTTTTTAGCCTCTGCATGTAGACCATGAATATACCCTTTCACTGACAGCAAGCAGAAATCTTGAAAATAGTAAAGAATTTAAACACGAAGTATATTTAAAAAGTAGTCTAAATTGAGTCATTTTATAATTAAAAGGCTTTTCTGGTCTAGCAGTATGTTTAATGTGCGGTCTGTTTATCATTCTCTATAATATTCTGCTCTAACGCCGACCAGGGAAGGAAGATTTTTGATTTAAAATTGATAAAGAATCGGTGTTTGCATTGTTTATGAGTAACAAATTGTCGGATAAATGAAACTATTATTAGTAACAATACACCGGATTATGAAAGTGTATGGATAGTTGGGTCAATGATCCGAACGCTCAATGGACTTCACATTAAAGACGTTGGTAGCACGTAGATTATATAAGTCATCAATGTTTCCCCCCTGGTACCCCCACCGATGCCCCTTCGTGTTTCTTTTTCCAGAACAGCGTCATTTCCGATACCTGAACGGGACTTCCCACCACGGCCCCTGGTTGCGGCGTTGTGAGTGGCGCTGCATTTGAACGAAGCTGACAGCGCATCTGAGCATTACCGAGTACCGTGTCCCCTTCGTCCTAGGCATTTTGGGGGTCCCAATTGTCTAATCCCACCCATCTTACATATGCTTATTTTGGGAAAACTCATTTAAAGGGGTTGTCTAATGAAAACAACCCCAGTCCGTATGCCCTATTAGGAGAAGCGTTGTGGCGGACTCGAGCTGTCCACGTATTCCATAAAGAGCCATTCATCCGACTGGACGCTATGTAATACTCTGCTGCAGGTGAAATACCTGGCTGGCCGGGGCTTCACAGCTGATTTTGCCGGGGCTGTCGGCAGTCAGACCCAGGGTGATCAGCTGATCGCCGCGCTGGCTCTCATGGGACAGGATCTTTATGATGGGACAGCCCCTTAAATGTAGGAATGGGTACAATTAATCGACATAGATGGAAACGACCCGTGTAGCGTGCAGGTAACCAGTTTCTATGAGTATTGCAACCCAATACAAAAACAATTTTAGCTTGACCAATCGGAATGAAAATTGATATAAAAAAAAAAAGCATAAGAATTTGTGATTTACACCTTTTAAAGCCTTCAATGCATTGTCATTTAGGTCGTTACACAAATTGCGCGTCGGTTTGTCAGTCGTGTTATGGCGAGCCGTGTTAAAAACAATGAGCATCAATTAGAACTGGAATTCTACGCAATAATCAAGCGGAATAAATGGATGTTCCGGCTGCCGTTGCTTGGAATTTAGCTTCTTACACCCATCATAGCACTTACTTCTGCAGCGGGATCCAGCGCCAGTCCTTCATCCTTTACCAGATTCTGCTTCCCGTAGTCCACACCGTCATTAATCTCACTCTCACTTTTTTTTCCCCCACCCCAGGTCTGGTCTCTGGAGCTGCCGGACTGGCACTGTAAGATCGACGAAGGGTCGGCAGGGTTGGTGTCGTCCTGCTGGAGTCCAGATGGCCGTCACATTCTCA
Organism: Rhinoderma darwinii; assembly: GCF_050947455.1. NCBI lineage: Eukaryota > Metazoa > Chordata > Amphibia > Anura > Rhinodermatidae > Rhinoderma > Rhinoderma darwinii. Next base: position 17,788,634 of record NC_134696.1, on the reverse strand, counting down.
ACACAACAGAGTTTCATGTAAGCGTGGGCTGATGCCTCCTCCGCTTGGTATCAAATGTTCATGTCTGCTCCCTCACTCCCGTTCTGAAAATAAATCCCAGTGGGCTCAAAGATATCGGGTTCCCGAGACGGAAGTGCAGCACTATGCCATTCCTTATTTAATACTCCTTCTCGTAGGACGTCACTCAGGACACTTGGATTTCTCCAGTTGTACAAGGAAGCTACATTTAAAGTTTTTTTTTATTATCATTTTTTTCAATTCTGAACGGCATTGATGGCTCAGTAAAGCTCGATGGTTGCTTTTCCCAAACATTGCTTCACCTGACCTAGAATTGGTGGAATTGCAAAAAAAACCTGAAAGAGCCGTAGCCCATTTAATCCCAGAATCACGGGGGTCCTAGCTATCGGCACATCCGAACAGTTTGCCATCGATGCTGGTGTGAGAGAAACCCTTTTAAAGTGTCGCTGTCATTTTAAAATTACACTAATATGACATATCCAAAGTTTTGTTCGGCTGCTGAGGCCCCCGAGATTACTGGAACAAAGGGGCAGAAGAGCTTGGCTGAGCACTATGCCCCTTCAGCTCTGATTGCAGGAGAGGTGGATTAACGTGTACGGGCTCCAAGAGGGGCGATAAATAAGAAATGCAGGTGGTTGTCTCGAGATTAAATGTTACCCCCTAACCTCAGGGGGACCCCCACCGATCACAGAACGGGGGCCCAGTTCTCTCAAATGAATGGCGCTCCATTAATTCTCTATGGAACTACCGGAGATAGCTGATCTCTGTATTCCGGGAGGCCCATAGACATTGAATGGAGCGGCAGTGCGCATGCGCACCCTGCTGCTCCATTCATTCGGAGTAACGAGACCCCCGTCGTTCGTGATCAGTGTGGGTCCCAGCGATCAGACCCCCACTGATCAGCCTATTATCACCTATCCTGTTTTTAGGGGATCACATTTAATCTTGGGAGAACCCCTTTGTTGGTACAGTGCTCAGCCGAGCTGGGGTCTCCACACTCGGACTCCCACCAATAAAAACTTCTGACATGTCACAAACTTTTTATAACTTCCAGTGAATTAAAGGGATTGCCCAGGAGTGAAATATAAAGGTAATCCTTCTTCATACTTTGTAAGACACGCTCTCCTTGTTATTGTGGTCCCGCAGCAGAGAACATGGTGACCGCTCTCTATGGACTGGTTTGTTTAAGTGCTGACATGTCCATATAGTAAACCCATTCATAAAGTACCTGCATTACAAATAAAATGTATGGGCAGCATATTACAGGCTACTGTTACAGCTGTACTATAAGCCCAAACGGCACAAAAAACATTATGCCCTTGGCTAATCGAGCCAAATCAAGGAATCAAGAATACACCTAGCCCCCCCCCCCACCACTAGTAGTGATTGATGGTGTGTGTGTGTGTGTGTGTGTGTGTGTGTATATAAATGTATGTATATGTAGATACACAACAGTGGGGTAGGTGCTCCCCTCATGACTGCAGTGGAGTTATAGCTATTAGTCCGCTGTATTATTCTGCATTTTTATCTTTTGCTTTTAATTGTAGTAAACCTAGCAGTTTTCACGAGGCTTTTTTTTTTTTTGTCTCCAATGATTTTAGTGATATTGAGATGTCCTATTAGAGGAGAATAAAAACAGGGGGGGGGGGGGGGGGGAGATAATGATCAAACCGCGTGGCCCGCTGCTGTATCACTACCAGCGTATGCGAATACCTTTTATAGCTAGTGTTTTTTTTGTTTTTTTCTGAGGAAGCCAAGTGAGCGTTTGCATGTAGCACGTTTTTCAGTTGTGGTTTCTACTTGCGGTATCTTAAAGGGGCTCTGTCACCAGATTCTCAAATCCCTATCTCCTATTGCATGTGATCGGCGCTGCAATGTAGAGAACAGTAACGTTTGTTTTTTTTTAAAAACTTTCATTTTTGGCCAAGTTATGAGCAATTTTATATTTATGCAAATGAGTTTTGAAAAGGACAACTGGGCGATTTTTTTTTTTATTTTTTATTTTTTGTCATGTCCAACTGGGAGTGTATTGTGTTTTTAACTGGGCGTGTTTGTGTATGACGCTGACCAATCAGTGACCAGTCAGCATCATACACTCCTCAACATCTGCACACTCCTCTCCTGAAATATTCTGTGCTGCTGTGAACTCTGCTCTTACCATTACGTAGCTCTGTCTGTTACCTCTCCTCCACTCCTGTCCTCAATAACACCTTCACGTGATTGGCAAGTCACCACCCCGCACAAGATCCGCACGCTCTTCTCCTGAAATACTCTGTGCTGCCTTAGGGTATGTGCACACGTAGTGACCAAAAAAGTCTGAAAATACGGAGCTGTTTTCAAGGGAAAACAGCCCCTGATTTTCAGACGTTTTTTGAGCAACTCTCATTTTTTGCTGCGTTTTTTACGTCCGTTTTTGGAGCTGTTTTCATTGGAGTCTATGAGAAAACGGCTCCAAAAACGTCCCAAGAAGTGTCCTGCACTTCTTTTGACGAGGCTGTAATTTTACGCGTCTTTTGACAGCTGTCAAACGACGACGCGTAAATGACAGGTCGTCTGCACAGTACATCGGCAAACCCATTCAAATGAATGGGCAGATGTTTGCCGACGTATTGGAGCCGTATTTTCAGACGTAAAACGAGGCATAATACGCCTCGTTTACGTCTGAAAATAGGTCGTGTGAACCCAGCCTTAAACTCTGTGGACAGGTCAGGATCCTGTTTTTTTTAAATGCTGCTGGGGAACCCGCTCGATCCACTATATAAGGCTGCGCCTCCATCCTCTTCTGCCCCAGTCACTTATTCCCAAGCACTGTAAACTTTCAGATTGGTTGCGCTGTGAATATTCGGAGAACGTGATTGGTTTATGTGCAGGGTAATGAACATACAGACAAGCAGTAGAAGACTGAATTCAATGAAATGCTCAGCCCTTAGTCCGTCTTCTACTGAAATGTATATACATGTCACAATGTATTCAGGTGGGCAAAGCTGGTCGTACGTATCACGACAAAGTCTGCTGAATCCGCCGATGATCTAGTGTATCTGGAGGGGATGGGGGGTGGGGAGGAAATTATGATCGGGTATGTTGGGTTTCAAGGAGATAAGCCGCAGCAAGAGCCGCCTGGCAGCAGTCTATTCCCTTCTCACCGTTAAGATAAACATGCACGCTCAACCGAGCTAAGTGTGTGTGTTTATGGGGGTGTCGGGGGAGATGGCTATCAGCCAAGATTTTACTTACCCAGCAGTTACATGTGTGTGCTGTCATCTAGGACCAGAAAGAAATTTGTTCAACTGCAAAGGATTTCCTACGCTGATAAATTGTAACAAACCCTCAGCAGTGTGAGAGACTAGGCCAGGACTGCTTTCAGCTTTTTGGATGTAAACCAGAATGTTGTTTTTCCACTAACGGCAAGCAGAGATCTTGAAAATGGTTATGGATTGAAACAAAGGGCCTCATTTATGAAAACTGTCTGACATTGAAGAGGTTTTCCGAGTTCAGCAATAATCTGGCAATGTGGCGGAAACCATAAAACATTAAAAGAGCAATTACTCACCTGACAAATCCCCCGGTGTTCCAGCGCACCCGCTCCGGAGCGCCCCATCACTCTGTTTAGGCTGGGTTCACACGAGCACATTAACGTCCGTAATGGACGGACGTATTTCGGGCGGAAGTCCCGGACAGAACACACTGCAGGGAGCCGGGCTCCTAGCATCATAGTTATGTACGACGCTAGGAGTCCCTGCCTCTCCGTGGAACTACTGTCCTGTACTGAAAACATGATTACAGTACGGGACAGTTGTCCTGCAGCGAGGCAGGGACTCCTAGCATCGTACATAACTATGATGCTAGGAGCCCGGCCCCCTGCAGTGTGTTCTGTCCGGGACTTCCGCCCGAAATACGTCCGTCCATTACGGACGTTAATGTGCTCGTGTGAACCCAGCCTTAGTCCTGCAGCGATGACCTGCTGTATACCCACGTGATCACTGCAGGGTGCCCTATACGATTGAGGCCAGTGATTGGCTGCAGTGATCACGTGGGTATATGGAAAGTCATTGCTGCAGCACTGTCAACAAAGAGTGACCTGAGGCTGCTGCACTGGAACGCCGGTGGATTTGTCAAGTAACGGCTCTTTTATTGTTTTATGGCTTTCCCTCTCCTTGGTCAGGTTTTTGCCAGACTCTGGGGAAAACCCTTTAAAACTGGCCATGTTACCCATAGCAACCAATCATAGTGCGGCTTTCATTTTACCAGTCAAGTTATGGAAATGAAAGCTGAGCTCTGATTGGCTATTTTTCTAATAGCAACCAATCAGAGCTCAGAGTTGTTGCCCACAGCAGCCAATCATAGCCCAGCTTTCATTTTACCAGTCAAGTTAAGGAAGTGAAAGTTGTGCTCTGATTGGCCATTTTGCTCATAGCAACCAATCAGAGCTCAGCTTTCATTTCTTTAACTTGTCTAGAAAAATGAAAGCTATGGTTGCCATGGACAACAGAGTCAGTTTTCATGTTAGATAATCACAAATCTCCCCCATTGTGTATACAGAGTTGCAGAACTTCTACATTGATACGTTTTGGGCAGAAATCCTACTTAAATGCTAATATGCCGCATATCTCAGGACATCGTGATTCTCACTTTCTCGAGGACGTCCATTCAGGGCCTGTCAGACATTAACACTTGGTTTATTTCTTTTACGATGGGTCTGGGAAGTCTTACATATTAACAACTGGCTAGTCTGCTCCTCGGAGCAATTTTCCATCCTATAAAACGATTAATTGCTCTAAATCCACCGACCGCATGAATTCTGCCACTTGTTGGAAGTGATGGGAAAGAACATCTTGAGGACATTTCAGCCGAATCAATTAGGTGCATGTGTACACTGCGCAGCGTAACTGGGCCCGGTGCTGACACGCAGCCCGCTGGTCACATAAGGTTAAGCTGGCGTCAGGGCAGCAGGCAGTAAATTATCCCTTCACGTGTCTACATATCATATAGAAAATATGAGCCCCCTCTAACATTGAGGGACTGCAGTAGCTCCATGGAATCCCACACATCATCGCTGCTTTTGTTTGGCGCGGATCTGTTTCCCATCATTTGATGGTTCTCTGGTGGCTTCTCGAGGGCTTTACACCAAGCAGCGATGAGAGACGTCCCCCGTGTCATGCCACAACTTGTACAGTGGGATTTGTACTAATTATGAAATTTGAGAGGACTTTTCTTACTTGGTCTATCAAAAATTTACTTTTGGGCCAACTATTACCAAGTTTTTTTATTATCCTTCTATCTATGGAGGTCCTAGAAAATGTCACTAAATAAATCACTTAGACCGTAATTTCACGGTATGACAAATGGCCTTTAATCCAAAGGTTTGAAAATTCTGTTAATCTGGCATACGACAATCCCATGGTGGATTAACAGGAGTTGGGCAATACTCCTGACACATTCCACAGATTAAAGGCCCTATAACATGGGCCAATGATCGGGCAAACCATTGCCCATTGTAAACAGGGCAATGATCAGCCGATGAACGAGCAAATTGGCTGATCTGCGACACATCTTCCTGTGTAAACGTGATGAAAATGTATGGGGATGGAGTAAAGATCGCTCGTCCCTAATCCCCATACACAAGCAATCATTGCTCCGTGTGAAAGGAGCGAACCAGCGCCGATTAACGAGCTGTCTCGTTGATCGGCGCTCGGTTACACGGCCCACGTTAGCCTGTGTAATGGGACCATTAGACTGGAAAATAGTCCCTAATAGTCCAGCACACATTTGTATTTGATCTTGGACAAGATCTACTGATTGGTTTTACGTATCTTTTTAGGACTACTGTACTGTAGATGTATGCGTTTACATTATAGAGTCAAAATAACCATCATAAAAATGGGATTTTCCAACAATTTATTTGATCACCTATCCAAAGGATAGGTGACAAATGTATGATCGCTGGAGATCCACGTTCACTAGAAAGGATAGCCCAAGTCCCCCATTCCTCCCCAGAATCGGATCGGTAGTCGAGTTTGCTCGTTGAACCTCCATAGGACTGACCGCAACGGTACAAAAAAAAAAAAGCATATACTTTTCTGCATCTCCCTCCAATAAAAATTGATATATGATAAAATAATTAGGTTTATATAGATTAAGCGTTCATTTCTATGTATCCCATGATGCGTACGTAAACTGCAAAATTGAAAATTCATACAACTTCGTCGCTGAAAAAAGAAACGGCGACCGTCAGAATGCCAAGAGTTAAACTGAACAAAAAAAAACTGTTCTCGTTCCGAAGTCCGAAATTGTCTGCGTCCTTCAGGGGTTACGTTCTTCTCAACCTGTTACTTTCTTCTGTGTTATTTGTGGGCATTATCCCTGGTCAGGAATTTCCCAGTTGCCGGAGTGAAGTCCGAGCGTCAGACACATCCGTGCTCGGTTACCTGTCCAGCCGGCAGCAGATCCCTGGCAGCACGTGCTCGTGTGGGTGGCGGGTATTTCTGACCAGCCATCAGAACTCAGCACGACCCCCAGAAGATTTCATTAAGGTTTTGCCAACATGGCATCTGTGTCGGGATAGATTTACCCTCCAGCTGTAAACAGGTTGCAAAATGAACTCCTTTCAGACAGCTGGTGAGTCTGCGTCGGCCCCTGTGGCCGGTTTACCCTCCAGTACAGTAAATCCAGCGTCCACTGGGAGCCATTGTCCCTCATTAATGGGACAGCCTCATTCAGAAGAGTTAATGTCCCCAGTAAGACGTCTCGGGGTAAGGGATAATTCTGAAGGGGACGTAAACCTGAGATAATGCCAGCGCCGCCGTGGCTTCAGTCTGCACTTGACTCTGACTCCTTAAGATGGCCCTTTGGGGTTGACACTAGAGGGAATTAGTGTCTTAAACCTCTGGAACCCGATACTGGATGTGTCTTTGAGTGCACGCTAGTTATCTCCTTCTCACTCGTCTGCAGCCCATTATGGGGTCACAACATGCAGTTAATTTGTATGGCAATAAGAGGGTGAGACGGTAATAAACAAGCGCAGAAAAGTGATGGTATGGAGGATTAACCACTTACTAAGGTTCCACGCTCAAGACCTTAATTTTATCCGTTATTACAGATCCGAAATTTTGGATAACCTGGAGACGCATTCATTACTATAGGCCACAGACACCTTTCCGTTTATTTACGGATGTGTGTCCGGGCCGTAGAAATGATCCGCAAAATATAGAACACGTCCTATTCCTGTCCACAATTGCGGCACAGAAGAAGCCTATGGGCGGGTGCAAAATTGCGAACGGCTACGGATGTGCCTCTATAGCCGTCCGTGATTGCGGAAGCGTTGCTATGCGACGGCAGGGGATTCCCTAAGAAGATGGCGCCTGAGCGATCATGTGACCTTTTCCAGGGGTTGGTGACATAAATTGTAGCCGCTTTTATTTTTTTGGGGGATCTGCAAATACGGATGCACTACAAATCAAAGTTTTAGACCGCGTGCCTGATGTTCGTATGACTACGGATCCGTATTTGCGGACCGTAATAAAAAATACTACAGTCGTGTGCATGGGGCTTTATGTTCTTCATAGGTCGTTCATTGTCTCCCAGGCTGGGAAAGGATATTCAATGGGATGACCCGTGGGAAGTCCAAAAGAAGACCTTGATCAATGGTGGTCAGGACTCTACCTTAAACCAGTGGTGTAGCTGCTATAGTGTCGGGGCACATGACTGCGGTTGGGTCTGACACTCCACTGCACCGCTTTTCCTCCTTGCCAGTCAAAGCAGCTACTTGTGACTGCCCCTAGAGGGAGCTGTCTATTCAGATTTATACAACGCCTATTAAAGAGGTATTCCCAAAATCCAAAATGATCAGGATAAGTAAAGATTTTCTGTGGGCCCCACCGAATGTAAGAATGGGGGTCACAACCCCCCAGAAGCCTTCTCGCTGTATCCCCTGCAGCAAGGCGGAGCTTGAATGTAGCGACGGTTAAGCGTTTCCCACCGCTGCATTCAATGTCTGAGTGACGGAAACAGCCCAGCTCCTTACTCAGCTGTTTCTATCATTCCCATAGACTTCAAATGGAGCGACAGCACGCATGCTCCACCACCGCTACATTCAATGGTCTCCTCATTGCGGTCGAGTAGTGAAGATCTGGGGGATCGGTACCCCTGTTCTCACCATGCAATGCAAAGGGTGGGATCCGTGAAAATATGGACTCCGTCTAAGGTTCCATATGCAGTGAGCTCCCCCTAGTGGTGGCTGCAGGCAGCCTGAAATATGTAATTTATCAAGTCAGAAAAAACCCTCCGCTATTACTGTATAGTCTGATATTAATTGGCAAAGAATGGAGTAAATAACGATAATAACAGCGTATTGTTGATGGGGAGAGGAGACCATTCAGACTTTTGCTATGAGGTTTCTGTACGATCCTACTGTGAAGCTATATTTTTACGGTTTTTATTTTTTTTATTAAGACTTTATATTCAGTTGCAGCCGCGATGAAAGTCATTAATTCTCCCTGATCTTTTTTCACTTACTGTTGTGCAATAGAAATGTTTTGCAATCACCTCAGATAACCCAGGACAACATTTTTAGATGAGCCGTCCCCGGTGATGACAATGTCTCATTAATTGCCAGGGCTATAAAGGAGCACCTGTCCGCTGGTGCAAGATACTCGCCAGGACAGGGTGTCTTAGCTGATCTTCTGGGTTCAGCATTCGACCCATGCCGCCTTAGTAACCTGACAGATTTATAACCCAAATCAAATTGTTCACATGCACAGCTACTTGTATATTGATTTATAGAGTTAAATCTTGGCATCTCACACAATGTCCAGTGCCAGGACGGCTGTAAAGGTTTATGGCTTCTCATGTTTGCTTGTCGTTGCTTGTTTGTTGCTGTATTTCACGTTATTGACCGATTCTCTCGTGGAAATTTGTAAAATCTTCATTAGAGGGTTTTGTCCGGGATTTAAAAATCCTACCAATCCATGGTGGCTTTCTCCGTGCACGGCCTTTTATAATGTGTCAGAGATTTGTCTTCTAAGGAACCCTGCAGCTGTATTAGCAGGACCTGATCAGGACCGGTTTTGAGCCTCTGAATGTATTCACTGACTGCTAGCAGTTATATTAAAGATTGTTAGGAGTTCAAACACAAAGTAATTTAGTAAGTTACAGAATATCGGGAAAAAAAATAATTAAGTTCTGACTGCTAATAATGATCGTTAATAATCCATGGTGCTATGGCGATCAATTCGGAACTTCTTGCTCAATTTGAGTTCCGCTGGGGCGTGAATCAGCTTAAAGATTTGTCAGCAATTAGGATGCAGCAAGCGTGTTCATTTTGCGAGGTATGAAATTGTCTTTTGCCAAATTTACGAGGGCAATAGGTAATTTTCTTTTTTCCCCATTGTATTCCATGGACCGACTAATCATCTCCGCTCAGGACCCTCCTCTAAAGCGTGAAGAGCGGCAAACCAGTTTCTAGTTCTTCCGGGCCGGTGTAGCTTGTGTATTACATGGTCATCCGCTCATTTGAATGGCCGCCATGTAATACTATAGCTCCCCCAGCTATGCTGACTGATTTATGGGGGTTTCTTAAAGGGAATGTGTTATGTATATGATTTTTAGTTTTGTGAAATAGATTTAAGTCTATAGATAATACATAATGGTATTGGTTTTTTTTTGTTTTTTTTTTAATGTTGTAGCTACTTATTAGTTATGAAACATTTTCTGGGGGCGGCCATATTAGAGACAAGTGATGGAGTACAGCCCCTCCCTCAGAGAGTGGCAGGGGAGCTGTATACAGAGCCTTCTCTTTGTTTTATAGTGTTGCTATGATATCCTATCCAGGCTTCCAGTAATACGATAAAGCTGCCATTAACTAAAGGGGGTCTTGCACAGGATGATTATCGGGCAGAGTAACGACCGCTCGTCCCCATCCATAGCTCCGTGTGACAGGAGCAAGCGAGCACCTATCATCGATGTCTTGTTGATCGTTGCTCGCTGCACCGGCCGCTTACCGTCCGGTGTAAAAGGGCCTTTACCCACCCATTAATGATATTGAGATGACTCTGCTCATGCTGTACCTCTATATACGGCAAAGCTGCCAAGTGAACTGCAGAGAAATATCATCTAATTGTGACTGCTCTAGTGGCCAGTGTGAAAACTGAAATATTTCAAGATTTATACGGATCGATAAATAAAATAAACACAAATGAAATATATGTATAATAAAAACCTGATTTAGATAAGGTAATTTTCTGATTATATATTCCCTTTAAGCCGGCTGCTATTTCTTTTGATTATTTTCCATGTATGCCCCCATTAACAATCGGCGTAATCTAGCTTTTCCAGAAAAAAGTGTGATCGAAGGTAAAAAAAAATTAAAGTTAACCCTTTCACCGTCTCCTCGTATCGGCACAAATAACGTAGTTCATGCAGTAAATTGAAGAATCGTCCCGGGTGGCGCGGCAGGTGTTTGGAATGCGATGTCCGCTGCAAGCCCGATGACTGCTAATGTATGAATGACAGCCGCCGATTTAAGCATGAAATTAAGTTGGATGTTTTCCATCCCCCAAAGAAGTCGGTAATTAACCCACAGTGCAAAACATCAGTTGTACCCACGGGCACCGGGCAAGGAATAAAAATTCATTGTAATTGCCAACAGCTTGCATTGAGTGAGATGCTTTGTGTTGAGGAATGTGCAGGGATATAATCCGTGGAAATCCCGCGCTGACAGACGCAGCTATGTAAAGGGGCCGTATGACCCAGTCAAGTCTGGGACACAATCTGACCGTCACTTGAGAAGGCTGGTTCTGGAGAAGTGCTTCTTGTACGGTGAAAATCACCCGTCGCTCACACCTGCCGCCGACTGTCAAAGCCGCGTCGACTCGGTCGCGTTGTATCAATGGCAGGGACTGTTCATCACATTACCGTCTCAATACTTTTATATTTCTCAGCTGTTTGACGTTCTTATTTTAGAAACACTTCGGCTTTCTTTACAGTTTTTCTCTACAAAACAGCAGCTGAAAGTCTCCTTGAGAGACAATGGTTATAATATCGGGGTACCTGGAATTTCATGGGACCGGGTGGAATTTTTTTTAAATTTATATAAGATAACCTTTCTGAGTGGGGGTTAATCTTTCCTTTTTTGCGTATCTCATGAGCAGAGGTCACCATATTTATATTTTTATTTATTTTAAGATATTTTAAATTGTAATTTTTTTTGTATTTTTTTTGTATTTTTTTGTATTTTTTTTTTTTTTTTTTTTTTTTTTTTTTTATAAATTGAAACCACTATTTTTTTTTTTTTTGACATTGTTTGGAAATTGTTTTGTAAAAATAAATATTTAATAAGTAGAAAAATAACCTTAGATGGTGATTTTTTTTATTTTTTATTTTAAGTATTTTTTTTTAGACTTTTTTTTAAATTTTGTTTGTTAAAAAAAACAACAAACTTTTTTAAAAATATATAAATGTTGAATTATTATGATTATAACCAATCAGAATGGGCAACCATTGCACAAAATAAAATTAATTTGCAAACGCTTTGCGGCATTTGTATTCACTGCACCCGCTGGCTTGAATGGGGAAGAATAAATGTCTGAGATTTTGTGTTTTTTAATATATAGACTGATGTAATTTATCTTAGGCCCTGAGTTTTTTGCAG